>NC_062561.1:185222772-185526742 GCF_022837055.1 Prionailurus viverrinus | reverse complement strand
AGATTGTCTGATATAAGTATGGCTACTTTGGGTTTCTTTTGTTGACCATGAGCATGATAGATGGTTCTCTATCCCCTTACTTTCAATCTGAAGGTGTCTTTAGGTCTAAAGTGGGTCTCTTGTAAACAGCATATAGATGAATCTTGTTTTCTTATCCATTGTGTTACCCTATGTCTTTTGATTAGAGCATTTAGTCCATTGACATTTAGAGTGAGTACTGAAAGATATGAATTTATTGCAATTATGTTGCTTGTTGTCAAATAGTTTTTAAAAATTTTTTAATGTTTACTTATTTTGAGAGAGAGAGAGACAGAGCATGAGTGGGGGAGGGGAAGAGAGAGAGGGAGACACAGAATCTGAAACAGACTCCAGACTCTGATCTGTCTGCACAGAGTCTGATGCAGGACTTGAACTCAAGAACGGCGAGATCATGACCTGGGCTGAAGTAGGACGCTTAACCAACTGAGCCACCCAGGTTCCCCTCAAATACTTTTTTTTAAGTCATTCTGTATCTCTTCATAGTGATCAGAGAGACTAGATCCTAAGACATTTATCTTAGTCAGGTATCTGAGGATCAGTCCTTGGAGGGCATGACTTGCAAACTTCTGGGAAGAAATCAGATAGTGTATAATAAAGCTAAATGAACCCATGAGAATCAGATGGCCATTTCTATTCTACAATTAAATAAGTATTAGTCATTATAAGCCTGTCAACATAGTCAATTTCACCTGTTACATATCAGCCCTTTCATTAGAGTATAGGTCTATAGTATATTTCATTAGAGTATAGGTCAATGGGGCATCTCGATAGCACTTTTTCTTAAGGTTTATGTTTGGATAGTTAATTATATGGTACCATTCTACATATAATCAGATCTATCTAAAATATTTATTATTGAATCTGTTTTGATAGAGAACTCAAAAAACTTCTTATAGGAAACTTTGCTTGCAAGTATCAAGTTTACTTCAGGGTTCCATTGTATTGTTTAGAATGAATTGTATGACAGGAAAATGGAACTATTTTAAAGGATTTGTTGGATTTAATATGTATTATCAGATATATAGATATTTTTCTCAGGGTGGCTTTGGAAATAGGTCAGCTTTTCAAAATGAGTGCTTTGAAAAGATTTGAGAAGATTTGGTAAATATAGATACTTGATGTGACTCTGAAACAATGCTAAACAATGTAATTAACAAAGACTTTTTATTCGGTAGCCTTCCCTAATACTTCCATGCTTTCCTAATAGGAATAGGGAGTGCATGGGTGGCTCAGTTTGTTTAGAGTCTGACTCTTGGTTTTGGCTCAGGTCATGTTCTCAAGGTCATAAATTTGAGCCCCAAAACAGGCTCCATGCTGAGTGCGGAGTCTGCTTGGGATCCTCTCTCTTTTCTCTCTCTGCCCCTCCCCCTGCTTGCATACCTGCTCTCTCTGTCTCAAATATAAGTAAGTAAATAAATATAATGGGAATTGTTTTCATAAAGCACACTAAAGACACAGTTTTACCTTTATCGGTTTCATATTTAAAGGTTTAACTTTTGTACTCCACTTATGCATTAGTTATTTTTACTGTTTCCATAATTTATTAACTATTGGATTTCTAAACTGTCAGCTACACTAAACTTGGGAAGTTACAATTCTCCAACCCATTTTGGAGAGTTGCCAAATTGTATTAACTTTAGATGAATGGGATCTCTATTTTATTTTGCAACATTTGATGGTAGCAAGTTCTAAGCACCATGTGTCACATAAAGTGGATGACAGTAGGGTGGTATCTAGATGCAGAAGCAAAAATATGAATAATGGAACTGAAGAATCTATAATAAGTTACTGCAGGTGGTGACTCCAGAGGAAGACAGTTCTGTGTAAAAACAGCACCAATTAATGACAGATAAAAAAAAAGAAAGTAGAGAAAAATTCCTCTGGCGCATCTAACAACCTAAGTCACCAGGGCTATAAAAATCTCAGGTTTTTTAATAAGCATTATGAATTTTAATTTTTTCTAATATCCTTAGAATTCTTTAAACTAACTTTTTTCAGAATAAAGAATATGCATGCTATGTAAAGTATTCTTCCATGCTTTGAAGGTTAATTCATTTTGGTCCAGGATCTTAGCCAGGGGCAAAATTCAGTGCCATGAATGAGGCAAAGATAAGCTTGTACTGCCATAGAGTTAAACACACAGTATGGAAGAGGAAGAAGAAAGCTCTAGGAATTCTCAAATTTATGCATTTTTTAAAAATATAGTTAAAATATATATTCCATGATTAATAGTTGCAGCTGTGAGAAGCGTACAAGGTTATAATATCCTAAAAAAAAAATGATGGTTACAACGTAATTAGTGTCCTCCTGGGTACAACTCATGGGCAACCCCTTCAGGGTTGAACCCAGGCAAGTGAATTGTAGATCTGGTGAGAGGCACCAAACAAACCTCACTGTAGAGAAGAGGACCTGGGCTACTATTGGATCACTTACCTATATTGCTTTAATGATTTAGATGAAGAAACTATTATGGTAGTAATTTAGCTGGTTTAAATAATTTCACATATAGATAAGTTGCTTAAGCTTAATTCTTACAAACAGATACTGAAGCATTATTAAGACTTGTCTAGCAGAGTGAATGACAAAGATGTCTTTGAGAACTGCAAGCTTCAGAATTCAACACATTTTCACACTCTCTTTGAATCAAGCCCATTTAATTTGAAGGTCTTTCTCAAAATAAAATGAATTGAAATAAAAAGTAACAAGCACCACCATCAATGGTTTTCTCTTTTTCATGTTTGGTCCAGATGTGACAGACATCACTTCACTCACATTCATTAATGAAAATGAGTCAGAGTTCCTCAACTTAATCACAAAGAAGGGAAGAAAATGCAGTCTTCCTATGTATCCAGAATGAAGAAGAAGAAATGGGATGACACAGAGAGCGTGTGTGAGTGGGGGAGAGGGGCAGAGGCAGAGAGAGAATCTTAAGCAGGCTCCATGCTCCGTGTGGAGCCTGACACAGGGTTTGATGTGGGGCTTCATCCCATGACTCTAGGGTTGTGACCTGAGTGAAAATCTAGAGTCGAATGCTCAACCAACTAAGCCACCAAAGTACACCAGGTAATATTTCTATTCTTTCCAATTCAAAAGGAACTTTTTAAAAAAGAGTTTCATTGCATGTTTACTCAAGCCCATTAATCTGGGTAGTAATGTCACTGGGAAATTTTTGTTTGGTTATTCCTGTTTTACACTTAATTGGATAAAGTCACACAGTCTCAAATTAAGCATTATTCTGTATATCACTACATACTCTGATCTCTGTCTAGTGTCCCATTCCTCACTGGCTACTAATGGTTTTCTTGGAATCTTATAATACGTGCAGGATCCATTAATCTCAAAGTTCAAACCTCCCAGATTATAGTAACCAAAATACAAGCTAAATATGGCCCTTTGTAGCAACGTGGATGGAACTGGAGAGTGTTATGCTAAGTGAAATAAGCCATCCAGAGAAAGAGAGATACCATATGTTTTTACTCTTATGTGGATCTTGAGAAACTTAACAGAAACCCATGGGGGAGGGGAAGAAAAAAAAAGAAAAAAAAGAGGTTAGAGTGGGGGAGAGCCAAAGCATAAGAGACTCTTAAAAACTGAGAACAAACTGAGGGTTGATGGGGGGTGGGAGGGAGGGGAGGGTAGGTGATGGGCATTGAAGAGTGCATCTTTTGGGATGAGCACTGGGTGTTGTATGGAAACTAATTTGACAATAAATTTCATATAATAAATATTTCTAAGAGATCAGGAACGTTTCCTTTGGTCTCAATAAGATGTATCTCTTCCCTACTTATTGAAGAATATTGTGAATCCTTACTAAGAATTTTCCTTAAAGGGATGTTGTTGAAATTTTATCTATTACTTAACATGGAAAGCTTTCTAAAATTGCATTCCATTCCCCTTTTCCTTTCTATAGTTGAATTCACAGCAGAGACTAATAATCTCTCCTTCTTTGTGTCTGCAGTCTCTTAACGGTCTTGCTTGTCACCACCTTCACCTCTCCACCTTCAGTCCTTGCCCCAACAGTACCCAAGCACCACGCTTCTGACAGGTGAACCACTTGCACATTCTTCTTTTAGTATTAAACAACATTTAATCAACTAATTTTATAGCTATTTGACAAGATATAACAGAAAAAAATATGTTGTATCTTCACTGAAATAAATTGCCTTGCACGTAAAATTCACTGAACAAGGTGTTAAATGTATTATCACACAGCACACTCTAAAGTAAAATTTTTCTAATCTCTTTTCTTATGACCCCATTTTGGAAAAGACACTGGCAAATATTTTCCTAGGAGGGATTCCATTACTCCATAAATGCATTCTTATTTTAGCATATATCACTGCTTAGTGCTACTAACCTTTCAATAGCACCTATCATAGAGGACTTTCTTCCAAGATGCATTTCAGTAAAAAAAAAAAACAAAAAACAAGACTGTGTTTAAATATGCACTTGTGTATATGTGGGCTTATATGCTAAAGATTTGTACAAGTTAAGTTCTTCTTGTTTTTGGAATCTCTTGGGTTATTGCCCATACGTGAGGAAAGTAGTCATGTTAATTTTTCAATATTTAAAATATTTTTCTTTCACTGATGATTTATAACTGACTTGAAAAATATATTCAGTTGTTTTTTCCTTATATATTTTAGCAGATTTCTTTGGTTCTTATCTGAATTGGTACACTGGCTTTTTAAAAATAACAAAATGTTTAGAATTTAAAATCTGTAAGACACCTCTTGAGCTTGCAGAGTTTCTTTCATATAATCAGTGCTATATACATAGAATATTTTTCATATCATCTTTATTCAGAAATGTAAAAATGCTTAAGGGGCACCTGGGTGGCTCAGTCAGCTAAGTGACTGACTCTTGATTTTGGCTCAGGTCATGATCTCGTAGTTGGTGAGTTTGAATCCTGCATGGAGCTCTGAGCTGACAGTGTGGAGCCTGCTTGAGATTCTTTCTCCCTCTCTCTATCTCTCTCTCTCTCTCTGCCCCTCCCCCACTCATGCTCTTTCTCAAAAGAAATAAATAAACATTTTTTAAAAAATGGAAATGTAAAAATGAAATGAAGTAAAATAAAAAGTATAAGAAGATGTATCAAAGGGTCAGTTTTATGTATTTTTCCATATCCCTGAATTGAATAACAACTTGAACACAGACCGTCAAAATTGTGCTGGGAATTGACCAGGGTTAGAAACTTAAAAAAATTATTTTAAATTTATTTTTATTTTTTAATTAAATCATATGCCTTATATGAGGCTTGAACTCATGACCCTAAGGTCAAGAGTCACATACTGTACCTACTGAGCCAGCCGGGTGCCCCCAGAATTAGAGAAACTTTTAATGACAGCATGACATGTGTCTGCTTTTGGGTGAAATCAAAGCTGCTTATGTCGTTTGCCTTTCTTATCCTTCTTATCTGTAACTGTATTCTCACTTTGGCAGGGGACACAATGGGAGTGGGTCTGATTGACTGGAGAAACCAAATGGAATGGGAAATCAGTGGAGGAAAGCTCAGTACATAGTGATCTCTGGCATGAAAATAGGGTTTAAAGAAAGACTTTCAACAATACACATCTATATGCTGTTAAATTAGTACTATAATGATTGTAAACAAATATTAATGATATATTAAACCATTAATAAATGTTCAGGCTTAGGGGTTGTTATATAATATAGATTAAAAATGGCCCAGTTGGCCCTTTAAATACTCTATTTTTACAATCCCACTTTGCTTTCTTGACTTTCTGTGATCATGAAAAGTCTATGGCAACTAAGAGAGGATGAAATAAAAAGTCCTTTATATCCTTCTAATTCACCAGCCCTAAACCCAACATCTTGAAAACATCTCTTTCACAGTGAGGGATTAATTCTAGCAATCAAAACCTACCAGTGAATGTGCCAAACACAATCAAGCCTCACATTTGTGTTATTACAATGTCAATATGATACCTCTGTTGTCCTAGAAAACTTAAACCATCATTGAGATTATCAATACTGGTACTTTTGCTTTATTTAAGAAATTGATTAACATTGCAGAATGGAAAAATAAACTTCTACAGATCAATAAAACACTACTCTCTCCCATGCACTCCTTTTTCCCCTGATAAATGCTCTTCTTAAATGCTACTTTTTAGTGTTGGCTTAGCTAACAGACTCTACATATTAGGTTTGAGCAGCTTTTGCTAACACACTGTTCCATCTTCAGTGTCCTGTTTGCTTTTCAGCAGCTCAGCAACAGTTTGGGCACCCAATCATGTGCTAAAGATGTAAAGTTATTTTGTAAGAATTAAGAGAGAACACTAGCCAGGAGATGATGTAAGGCTGTCTGAATCATGCTCATACTTTGAAGAAAACCAGAATTCTTAATGGAAATCATTGCCAAATCCAAAGAAACTGAGAAATGAGTATTACCCCCAATACTTGATCTCACCTAAAGATGATAGGGTAAGGAGTAAATATTCTAAAATTTCAAAAGCATTGAGTCATTGATTCTTAACCATGGCATTATATAAGCTCCCTCTTCTTTTTTTTAATGTTTATTTTTGAGAGACACAGAGTGTGAGAGGAGGAGGGGTAGAGAGAGAGGGAGACGCAGAATCCAAAGCAGGCTCCAAGCTCCCAGTTGTCAGCATAGAGCCTGATGTGGGGCTCCAACTTACAAACTGTGAGATCATGACCTGAGCAGAAGTCGGACATTTAACTGACTGAGCCACCCAGGCACCCCCAAGCTCCCTCTTCTTAGTTTTAATCTCTGTACATGTTTATACAATGTATATACATTTATATGGATACATATTCATTCTATTAGTGATATAAAATTAACAATATTTGCTTCAACATTAACTATTTAATTTCTTGTACTCTCCTTAATATTATATCTGTTTTTTTCCCTATAAAACGTTAATCCCAGGAGTTCAGAGACTCTGTAGTATAAGTGGTCTTAATTCAACATGACAGTGCATATTTGTTGAATGAATGAGTGAAAGCTAAAGGAAACTCACCATGGTAGACATGCTAAATAGTAGAGGCAGAGTATAATTGTTTGTTTTTTCTAAAAGTCAACGGCCATTTTGGAGAGCAAAAGTTAATAATGCAACAAAAATTGAGTAACTCAAAATGGTGACAATGGAGTATAAGGCAAGGGTTCTACACCAAGTGAGTTGCACAGACCATTTTAAAAATAAAGATTGAACCACCAGGGGCTGGGCTGTTTGAGAAAAATTTGGCAGAGAACATGGAACCTGAAATTGATTTTTCAGAAAGTATCAGTTGAATGTCTACTATGTGCCATGTGCTGTACTGTGTTTGTTGTGTATTATTTCTTTCAATTCTCACATGTCTAGCGGGTGAGTGTTGTTATTGTCCTATTCGACTGACAAGAATACTGAGGCTTGGAGAGGTTACCAGCTTGTACGGAACTAAGAAATAGTGAAGACAGGATTCAAAATAATGGATTCAGACAGCAGAGCCCTCTGTTCCTATCTCTTACCATATGTGCCCTTCCTAAGTCTCAAAGAAAATGTTGTATATAAAGATATATCTATATGTGTGTGTGTATGTGTGTATGTATACATGTAAAAGGAGAGGGGAAATATAATTAGGAGTGTGGATGTGACAATTCACATGACAACTTCAAATATTTAGGAAACCATGAGTTGACAGCCTGATTGTTCTAAGGGCACCTTATATTGAAATAATTTAATGGTTATGTTGACTGCAATATTTTCCTGAGGTCTTTCAATGTGTTAGGCAGTATGTTAAGCACTTTATGTGTAGTGTCCCACTGATGCTTACTTACATCGTCTCTGTGATCCAGCGTCAATCTGAATTATAGCAGGTAGTAGGGCTGTCAGGGCCAGGTTAAAATGCTTGCTTTTCATCCTAAATGAAGAAACGTTTGAGATTTTCAAGTAGTGGAATGATATCATGAAACATACTACTATTTTGCTGTTAATTTGTTATGTTTTTAGTGACTATTAGTGAAATGTTATCAATGATATTTTGGCAAATTTACCAAGATTTGGAATAATAGATTATTTTAAGTTTATTTATATTGAGAGAGAGTGAGCAAGAGAGAGGGCAAGGAAGCAGGGGGCAGAGAGAGAGGGGGGGAGAGAGAGAGAATCCCAAGAGGACTCTGAGCTTCGGGGCTCAATCCCAAGAATCAGGAGATCATGACCTAAGCTAAAATCATGATCTGAGCTAAAGAGTCAAACTCGTAACTGTCTAAACCACCCAGGTGCACCGGAATAATGGATTTTTCTGTGTGAGAACAAGTGTGTGCTTTTTTGTGTATATTGGTGAATGGAGCAATGTTCTCTGGGAATTAGAGAGCAGAGATGAATTTGAAAAATAGCACAATAATGCAAGTATAGGATGATAATGGCCTGGAAAACACAAACAACATTAAGAATCGGGGGAAAAAGTGGGATAGATCATACCTATGGAAGCAAAGATTGTAAAAAAGTAAAAAAAAAAAAAAAGAATATATCTTGAGCCCAAGAACATAAGCAAAATCTTTCTGTAATTGCAAATTGGTAGAAGAAAAGAGAGTTCAAATATATCAACCAGAAACTGGCCGCTGTACCAATAATGGTGTCTCTCTACATTCTAACTCTAACTCTAAGCAACTGTGCTGCTTCTTATGGCTGGAATTTGGTGACTGCATAGGTGCTATGGTAGTCCTCCACTTTCTTATACGAATTTCTGTTGCCCAGGACATGTCTAAACCCAGCCTGTTAGAAAGTTTTCTTTCTTTGAACCAATTTCCTAGTCTGAACAGAATCGGTGAATGAGGTACAGGGGAGGTCTGCTTTCTCTTTGGCTTCTCAGGATGCATTGTAGCACCCAGAGCAGCTGGCAGGGAGGAATGGAGCAGCATATATTCTAATATGGTTAACTTATTCTAATGAGCTGCATTCTCTAAAATCAGACTTGCTGATGTTGGCAGGAAATAAATTTAACTCCCCTGCACAAATAGATGCAAAGCTGAATTCTCTGATACATTTCATTTTCCACAAGGTAATCAAGATTCATAAAACTCCAATTTAGGATCAGGGCACCAGGGAGTCAATGTCCTTGAGAGAAACAAAATCTTCTAATGAGAATTGTATTTCAATGGTGTTAATCTCACAGGATCTGATAAATGGACACAGTGGAGTTGAATCTTATTTGGCCTTATTGTCCTTTCTGCTATCCATTTCATTCAACATCAAGGTAATCAAATACATAAAATCTGCACTATTTGCTTTTGGCCCAGAAAACACTACCAGTGCCTTTAATCAAAAGAACAGGAGATAAAATTGATGGCATGTTTTTTCTAAAGTTATCAACATCTTCAGAGTTAGTCTAAGTTTTTAAATCTTCCCTTCATGGCCCCAAATCAAATTAACACTTCTTTTGTCTCCATTCTCTATAGAACTTTATTAACTTCAAAACAGAAGGTGATGAAACCATCTCAAATCTATTCTTTCCACTCTTTTCAGCTCCCAATGCATTATCATCAATGGTCCTCCGAACAGTAGGACAGTAAAGTGAAGGCTAGTAGAGAGAAGGCTGAGAAGTATGATCACACACAATTTTTAAAACTTGCTTATTTTAAAAATATGGCACACTATCAACCATTCTAATATATAACTCATACAAAGCACTGAGTACATGTCTGGACTAAGGAGCACTTAGAGCCTTCAAGGGCAAGCATTTTGAATTGAAAGTCAAGATTGATGATACTAAATAAGTCTGCTACTTGGATTCACCTGGAGATGGGTTTGTTTTACTGAAATCAAAATAATTCATGACACATTTAAAATTCTTCCATTCCCTGTGGAATTCAGTCCATTCAATGTGACTGCTTAAGAAGTCAACTCACCCTTTTAGACTTCATGGTTGTATGACCATGGATGCTTTAAGGAATATGCTGCTTCTAACTTTGAAATCACCAGTGTTTGTGTCTGTGATCAGGCAAATGTAAGAGAAGAGAGGAAAGGAACTTCTTGAGAGGTTGAAGGAGTGGTAATAGTTTGATGGGCATTTAGGAAATGTGGAAGTGAATTATGAAAGGAAAAAATGTGTTTATTAAATATTGGTTATGGGAAATATAATTTCTTAAGTTTTGGTATATAAAGAGTTGATCTGATAAGATGGTAGTGTTTGTCGATGTGTTTAGTAAGGGTTTTGCCAGTCTACTGTTAGATACAAGCCAAAAGATACTCAAGAAGAGATCTATTGCCATTGCACTTGGAATAAAATACAGAATCCATTCCATGGCCTGCAAAGCTTCATGTGAATGATTCTCAACTGTTGTGTAGGTACTGTCTATTTTGATTGAATTGGCTTCACATTCAACCTAACGGTTGATAGTTTTAAATATTCCTTAGATGATTCAACTGTGCAAAAAAGTATTGAGCAACACTGTCTTCCAAAAGAGAACTCTTGATTCTATCTCTGTAATCTCATAATCTTAATACCTAAAATATTCCACCAATCACTACTCAGTATTAGACTAAGCCAATCTCACTTTCCCTTTAGGGTTTAGGATTTGTTGCTTTTGCTTAGAATGTTCTGATATTGACTGACCACTCCTTCCTTTCATCCATCTTACCCTTAGTAAGCTATATTGTCAGCCCCTTTGAATGTTCAAAGAGGCCATTTGTAACCTATATTTAATCTAGGAAGATTCCTCATTTCCGTTAATTTTTATCACCTCAAACTCTGTTCTATTTGCTTTATGGCATTAGTCACTATTGGAAGTCTTCATTCACTCATTCCTTTCCTTGTTTACTGACTGACAGCCCTCACTACAAACTAGATTGTTTGTACTAAATTGTCCCTGTCATACTGTTTACTGATGTATAATTTGTGCGTAAAACCATGCCTGGCACAAAGTAATATTCACTCTTTGTGTTGAATAAATAAATATTTGTTGAGTGAATGAATGAATGATTAAGTGGTTGAAATGTCAACTAAAAATGAGAATGCATTGGAAACTCTTTATTGACCATAAATTATTGGTCACTAAATCCCAATGCCTGCTTGATTTATAGAATACATTTTACCTCCTTTCTACTTACAGTATTTTTCTTCCTTAGGCCTTTCTCTTAACTTTTCAAGCAATAAGTGAAACAGACTTTGGGTCAAAGAATATGCAACACATGTGCCAATGACCAAAACAATTTTCTATCAGAAAATTCAATCAAGGCTTCTTTAATCAGGGCATAAATCTTTCAGACACACATCACAGACGATATGACATTAGATCATAACTGCTCTTTTTTTTTTTTTTAAAAAAAGCTATTCCCCTACATCCATTTTGCAATTACAACCTCTCAGTGGTGGAGGAATAGCACTGAAGTAGCAGAGGGAAAGCAATACCCTGAAAAAGCAGTTTTAAACATGATGAACTTGGTACTTTTAGTTTATCTCAGTCTGCAATTTCAACTCTCATGGGACTCAATGAAATGGAATCAGGCAATGTCGATCAATAATCTGAAATTCTGTTATAAAGGGTCTAGTATAAAATAAACATTAAGATCCAGTGTCTGTCTCCTACTTCTACCAGCAACACACTCATATCTCCTATGCCCATGGAATTTTTTAAATGATGGTGAACACTGTTTACTTGTTTGCATTTCCTACTTTTCTCCTGTCCAGAGAGAACATTTAATGAGAAGAGGCTGAGTTTATCCCAATCAATATTTTCAGCAATGTCATATACTTGTCTTAAAGAGCAGTCATTTGGGAATTGATCGTATTTGGCAATCAAAACAATGGAAATCTGTAAAAAGAAAAATCTTATTAGCTAGAATTTTCTAGTATAAACTAGTAAAATCCTATTATTTAGGGACATTTTAATGAAAATATTGGGTTGGTTCTTTTAAACGAATTAAAGTTTTAAAAACAATCAATTTTATTTTGTATTTTTTGGAAACTTGAAGAGTTTAGAATGTGCATTGATGAAAATCATGAAAGTTGAAATAAAATATAAATAGGAGAATGATGTCATATTCCATAATCTATTGGTAAATTGGCTCAAAAGGTCTCTTAATTGTTCCCAAGAGTAATGCATGAAGTTTTTCGCAATGCAGCCAAACTATGCAATTGGAATATATGGCCAGAAATATAATAAGTCTAACTTTGAAAACATGCATTGAGCTCTGGATTGGATGCTACTTTATAGGAGCATCCTAACCTAAGAACATTTATAAAAACATTGTTTTAAATGTAACGATAACAAAAATGATATATTTCTTTCATTCTTTTGTACATATAATTTATTTTTACAAAATGAAACAGTCTGTTCTCAGATCACTTTTTAAATATTAAATTTTAATTTTCATGATTTTTTAAAATATCTGGAGATGCAAATACCCATCACCAAACTTAAGAGATGTTGCCATCTTTCTATATTTTCTTCAATGGGTTCTGTCATTTTTCAAACGAATGTAACCATAGATACCATTTAAACACCATAATCAATAACTCTCCTCTGCTTCTGAAAGTTAACCATTATCTGGAAGTTAGATGGTACCATTCCCATAACTTATATCTATCCATCTTTTGGTTTATTAATTGCTTTTCATGCTTTTATCTATTTGTCTGCATGGACAGTGCTTGGAGTGAATTCTTTACTTACCAGCTATATGTTTTTGAGCAAATTACTTAACCTCTAAACATCAGTTTCCTCATTTGTAAAATATTGACAATTGTAGTGCATGTCATAGGGTTGTTGGGAGATTGATTCATTTAAGAAGCACTTTTAAAAAGAATTTGGTAATAGACTTCTATATGATTAAAATTCACAAAAGCTATTTCAAGAAGAACTAAAAAGAACTTGGTATAGCATGTGTAAATATTATTTCAATTCATTATACCTTTGTCTCCAAATTAGAATTTATCCCATTTATTGGGATTTTCCTTATAATCTCAGTATTTTCTTCATTGCCAATATTTCTAATTGCATCTTTTCCACATCTTACTGTTCTCATATTTTTGCCTGTTTGTTTCACAAATTCTTACCCTTTTAACATGGATGGTATCTTTTCATTTACTTGTTTATAAACTTGTTCATCAGGTTCTATGAATTTCATTTCATCTGGAATAAATTCACATTCAGATTCTTATTTGTTGGCTATTTACTTTTACTTCTTCCTTTCCTACCCTTCTTTCCTTTCCCCTGCCTTTCCCTTCCCTTCCCTTCCCTTCCCTTCCCTTCCCTTCCCTTCCCTTCCCTTCCCTTCCCTTCCCACCTAACTCCTTCCTCAGCTTCCCCTCAAGTCATCTTGTCCACAAACCTATGCTAATAACCTTGTGTATCCCTTCTATATTTCACTTCACACACACACACACACACACACACACACACACACACACACACACGACTGGGGGACATATTTTTTTTTTAGTCTAATTTTTTTTTTCAACGTTTATTTATTTTTGGGACAGAGAGAGACAGAGCATGAACGGGGGAGGGGCAGAGAGAGAGGGAGACACAGAATCGGAAACAGGCTCCAGGCTCTGAGCCATCAGCCCAGAGCCTGACGCGGGCCTCGAACTCCCGGACCGCGAGATCGTGACCTGGCTGAAGTCGGACGCTTAACCGACTGCGCCACCCAGGCGCCCCGGGACATATTTTTATAAAATAACATGTCTATGTTTTGTAGAACACTTGTGGGGGATATTAAGAGATACTATGTGAGGAAAGTATTTTGTAATCAAATAGTTTTGGGAAACACTGGATAAAACAGAATGAAATAGCTTTCTCTATTGCTAGATTTCTTAGTGCATTTATCATAGAAAGGTGAGCAAATTTTGTATTCCTCCAAATCATTTCACAACAGAACCCTTTCTTAACAGGGAAATTCATAAACTGGTATTATGAGGAACAGATTTTGAAAAACACTGACCTAACAATGCCAATAAGTATCATTTACTTCTTATAAATTTAGCTTTCATCCATTTGGAGACCAGACATACTCTAAATCAAGAGGCCAAGCAACCATTATGTTAACTCTATTTAGGCTTCTTATTTTGCATGCAGAACCTTGATTTTTATCCCCTTTACTGGTAACCATGCCCCTGCCTAAAACCTAAGGCTCAGAAACAAAAGTATCTGTTTTGGTTTCATTTACGACTGGCCTTTTACCTAAATTGTCCTTCCAAGATTTGGGGTACTGACTGGAACCCAAGCAGTCTACCTACTTCATGGTCTTCCTACTAATTAGCTATCTCCTCATTATGTGACCTAATACACAAATTGCTATAGTATCCAGTTCTTAATTCTCATTTTACCTTTTACTGATACATAAATTCAGAATGGAGTATAGATTACAGAAGAAAAATACAGGATGTAAAAAAAAGCAATCATATAAAAAGTGAATTTTGACTTGGGCATTTATTGAAGTAGGGACACAACATGAGTTAAAAGGCTATTTCTTTCTAGCCATCTTTAGTCTTCCTCATACATTTATTGGCTGAATTAAATGGGGTAACATAACATGAATTAAATGAGTTAACATATAAGAGAATTTAGGATTATGCTGGTACAGTATAGGCAATAAATGTTAGTTTACATTCCATTTTTCAAGTAAGATCACATAGCTAGGATTTCTTCATTTGTAATATGAAGAATGTCTAGCAAACATAGTGGGTATCACACTTTGATGGATCAATTCATGTACCTTAAAACATATTGTCACAAATTACTAGAAAATAGTAAGATATTTTCTGGTATATATTATGATTAATAATATTCCTATATTATTAGGATATTTAGGCAACTTCAAAAATTTGCACATAACTTCTGTAATAGGTAATGGGGAAAAATGGATAACCTATGAGAGGTAGGTGGAATTATTAGCATATATATAAATGAAGAAATCCCAAATCAGAAAAGTTTAACAACTTGTTTAAAGTAATAAATTTAATAGTTAAGTAGCTGGGTCTCTCCAATTCCAAGACTCACACTGCTTCCACTATACCATACTGTTTTCTCACATTCTGATTAATTTATTTTATTTAAAAAATTTTTAATGTTTATTATTTTTGAGAGAGAGAGAGACAGATTGCAAGCAGGGTAGGGGCAAAGAGAGGGAGATACAGAATCCAGAGCAGGCTCCAGGCTCCTAGCTGTTGGCACAGAGCCTGATGCAGGGCTTGAACCCGTGAGTTGTGAGATCATGACCTGAGCTGAAGTCAGATGCTTAACCTAGTGAGCCACCCAAGCACCATAGGTTAATTAATTTATTTTTTAAATTGTCCCTTTATATGCAACTGAGTATTTTAATCATTAATAGTCATCTTGCAAATTGTGTTATATTTTGTCTATTTTTTAAAGTTGACATATGTATATTCATTGTCGTTGAGACTGCTCTTTGTGGGCAGTTCCACACATATATTGTAGTAATTACATAGTTAGTAGTAATAGAAGTAGAAGTTACAGAATGTGATGTAAGTATATGCCTTCTGCATGGTTTCAAATATAGATTACAACATATTGATAATTTTTTCCTGGTACACAAATAAATGAGTTTATAGTTATAATGGTATCTTCACCATTGTGTATAATTTTGTATAAATAAAATATGCTTAAAAACATAATTGTATTTAGCAGTAATTAAATATACCCCCAAACAGCATGAAAACTAGAATGGTCAGGTGTTCCAACTCTTTTTTTTTTTTAATGTTTGTTTTTATTTTTGAGACAGGGAGAGACACAGCATGAACGGGGGAGGGTCAGAGAGAGAGGGAGACACAGAATCTGAAACAGGTTCCAGGCTCTGAGCTGTCAGCCCAGAGCCCGACACGGGGCTCGAACTCACGGACCGCGAGATCATGACCTGAGCCGAAGTCGGACGCTTAACCGACTGAGCCACCCTGGCGCCCCAGGTGTTCCAACTCTTATGGATCCCATATTATATGCTAAGCATTCTCCTAGGTACCTTATATACTCACACTATGTCCTAATCACAAAAATCATATGAATTTGCCCAGAGTCACACAGCTAGTACATAAAAGTGACTGGATTCTAACCCTGGCAGTTGATAAAAGTGCCCTTATTCTACTCCCTATGCTACATTTCTTCCCTATCAGCTCTCACTTAGTATGAGATATATATTTAATATGAGGTTGCTTAAAATTAAAATAAATGGAAAACCAAAATGAAGAGGAAAGTTGTATCATAGTCACGTAGACTA
Organism: Prionailurus viverrinus; assembly: GCF_022837055.1. Classification (NCBI taxonomy): domain Eukaryota; kingdom Metazoa; phylum Chordata; class Mammalia; order Carnivora; family Felidae; genus Prionailurus; species Prionailurus viverrinus. The sequence continues at coordinate 185,510,513 of NC_062561.1, read as the reverse complement.
TGCTTCTCATCTCATGTTGTCTCTAATCTCTGCAAGAGTGTCTAAATCATACACCTGTACAATTACTTTTTGAAGATAATATCAATTCTGGTTACATTTTAAGTTTAGCGTTTTGTATGACCAATATTTTTTGGAGAATTTCCTCTGTAAACAAAGGAGAGATGGAGATGCTATTAGTTTACCTTCTGTTAGGCAGAAGATAAACACTTTAAATGTATTACAGAAATTGGAGTCAGTAAATACTTGAGAGTAGTTGTCCAAAAAAGGGAGAAATAGTGACAGATAGAATAATTCCAAGGAATAAAGGCTAGTCAGGTACAAAATCTTTTCCTCTGCTAAGAGTAGAATATTTCTGACCATTGAACATGGGACTTACAACTACAAGGAATAAAGAATACAGCTGACCCTTCAATTATGCATGAGTTAGTGGCATCGATCCTTTGCACAATTGAAAATCTGCTTATAACTGTTAACTCTTCAAAAATGTAACAAGTAACAGCCTACTGTTGACTGGAAGCCTTACTGATGATACAGTCAACATATATTTTGTTTTACGTATTATATACTGTATTCTTAGAATAGTACCTTTTTCTTAATTTTTTTTCAGTATTTCTGAAATGTAGATGAGCCTACATGGTTCATCTGCTTTTTTTCAAATTGTTACAAGTCCAAAAAATTTTCCAATATAATTATTGAGAAAAATTCACGTAAAAGTGCCCTTGCATGGTTCAAACCCATGTTGTTCAAGGGTCAACAGTCCTAAAAAAGATAAATAATAGTCAATGATAGAGAAGATAAATAATATCTCAGTGTTAAATCATTTACACACAAAAAGATCAGTACAAATTGTGTCACAGATGGTGAGTGAACAATGACTATTGATACAACCAAAGGATGTAGCATTAAGTTTTTGTCATTATTTAAAAGTCTGGGGATGAAGTAAGAAGGAAAATGGGAATGTTGAAGGCTTGAACTCTGCATAGTGGTAGAAAGTCTTGTATTCTGAAAGCTTGTTACTCCCACATGATTATATCCGCATATAAACCTAGTTGAGCTGTCTTCAAAATGATCAATAAATCTGACAGAGATGCATTTGCCAATTATTCCCAATCAATGCAAGAAAGAATGTGTTAGAGCACAGCAAGCAAACAATCAAAATTCTCTTCTCTCCTGAATACCACAATTACGTCCAATTTTTCAAAACAATTCTTAATCCATTCTCGTTCTCAAACAAGCGTCTTTCATTTTTTTATTCAGTGATAAAAATTGAATATATGTTAAAATAATAGAACTAACTTTTTTGTTAAAACTAACAGTTACCTAAGAAGTACACTGGAGTCTAAATTCTAGACGACCATCCTCATGAAGAAATCAACCCTTTCAAAGGCTGTGACTAATTGAAACTCATGAAGTCAGTTACTTACTAGGTCCCCGGTATGCTGTCAGCATCTTGTATTATATTAGAAGTTAATCTGGAGCTAATCTTTCTCCCTCCCTCCCCCTCTTTCACTTCTTTCCTTTCTCCTCCTCCTTGCCCTCCTTCCTCTCTATGCTTTTCTATTTTCTACCCCTCTCCTCCACCCTCAACATAGAAATTAAAGGAAATAAAAAATGGGCAATTAGGTGGAGTGAAAATAACTTTTCCAATGCTTTTCAAAAAATTTTGTATGTGTGCAAATGCATGATAGGTCAAGTTCTAGTGGAAATCTCTTGAACTATACTCATATTAAAATAATATAGACCCTAAACATAATTAAGACATGATAATAGTTATTTAACATTATTGAGATGCTTATTTACTTCTACATTTAACCAGCCGATTGTTTACTTTTCCTTAAAGTGTGTCTGTGTTCTTCATCATATATGTAAAATTTTGTGAAAAATGAAAAAAAAGACAATGGAGCAATGTTATAGAAAGTAAGATTAAAATAATTAGTGGAGTTTAAATACAACTTCTTATACAGTGATTTAAAACAGCATTGGCTTAAACCTGAGGAAGAAAAAAGTAGAATCTGAATATAGTCTCATCAAATGGACCTCATCTTGGTGGTCAGTTAAGGTTTTACACATGTAATTTGGAGAGGTTTGGTGGTTTATGCTTATAAACTGAGAATCAGTAATCCCTGGGCTCAACATGTTTATCTTTTTCTGCTCAGCACAGCAGTAATGGTAATCCCCGGGCAGTACTTGACTTGAACATTTTGACCTATCTTGAACTCGAGTTCAGTGTCCACTATGAATATCACTTGATCACTTTTTATCTTTTGCTTCAGTTAGCAGCCAGTACACTCAAATAAATTTGAGGAAAAGCCATTTTTATGTCATAAATTCCTTTGACTTCAATTATACGAGTTCATGGAAAAATTTTATATTTCTTTGCTCAGTTCAATTTCCAAATATTCACTCTGTCATTTTGTTAGCCAGACATTTAGAAAGGCTCCAGTCTACCTCCATGTCCTGCTGCTTATATTTTAGCAAGACTGAGACACATTTGTGTCCATTTGTTGTACACCAAGGCATGGAAAATGAATAGAACTTTGCTCCTTGGGTTTGGCAATGTTGTGTGAATTTATAACATAAAAGCATTTTCATTTGCTTAATCTTTTTCCTCCTTTCCAATGCCCAGTACATAAAAAAACAAAACAGAATAAAACAAAAATCCAAATAAACAGAAAACGTCTTGTTGAGATAATAGCAGGGTGACCTCATTTCTATTGTTACCCTCGGATTCAGCTATGTCATTTTTTCCTTTATGGAAGCAGAATGGATTTCTTGGCTTTTCTCTTGCCCAGTTTTTACAGATGTTTTTTGCCTCATTTTGAACTAAGCTTGAGAAAACAATGATTTTCTAAGATTTTCTTTGTTCTTGGACCCATGGTAAAAATGAGTCCAGAACATCTGGAACAGTGATGCTGTTTACAGAAATAAAGTTAATCAAGAGAGTTTGAGAATTTATTTTTTCCTAGTAAATGTTAATAATAAACACACATTTTTTTTTCTTATGGGTACAATATCACTTACTCATTGTGCAGACTCAGTGATCTGAACAGGGAAGCATTTAATATCAGTAACTACCAAAAAACAGTTCGGTCAAATTATTATGACACTAGGACACAAGTCAAAGTTTTTTAAAATATAAAACCAGTGTTCTTACTTTGTCCTATAAAGTATGATAATACAACTACAACTTGTTTTTTGTTGCTGCTAATAAGTCCTTTTGTTTCCTGCTGGCTCCTCAGTATATGCCTAGCCAGAATGGTTTCATACTTTTTCTCTTCTAAGATTCCAGTATCTCCTTTCTCTTCTCAACACGTGGTTGGTCCCACCACTGTGCCTAGGAAGGCTGACTTCCTTAATTTCAGCTTTAATCTTTGTCCAAGCTTAATATTCTGTTTGCACTCACCCTTTAGTCTCTCTTTCAAGTCTCAGAAAAATGCTTATTTCATCTTTTTGTGTCTAAAGCTAAACCTTCCTTTCTGACTTCAGGCTCCATCATGTCCCAACTCCAGAGAGACTTTGCTCTCATTGTAACATTGAGCTCTAGCTTTGAGCTCAAGTTACCTCTTTTAATTGGATCTCTTCTCTCAGCTTCATAAATACTCTTCTTGATGTTCCTTTTTTTAAAAAATATATGTATTCATTGTTGAGAGAGAGAGAGAGAGTGTGTGAGTGGGGGAGGGACAGTGGGAGATAGGGAGACACAGAATCTGAAGCAGCTTCCAGGCTCTCAGTGGTCAGCACAGAGCCCGATGCAGGGCTCGAACTCACGATCTAAGAGATCATGACCTGAGCCTAAGTGGGATGCTTAACCCACTGAACCACCCAAGCGCCCCCCTGATGTTCTTATTCTTTAATCCTGGTGGCATGTAAACACTCAGGAAGACACATTTCCTTTAAAACTAGTTGAGTAGGAACCTCTCCTTTATTAATTACCTGACTTCTTTGGTTGCCCTCCTTTTTTCCCCTAATAACTACATGTGCGTCCTCTTTTCTCTTTCTGTAGGATATTCCTTTAATATCCAATTTATTTTCTGATCCCCAAATCAACCTTGCCCAAATCTAAATGTCTAATCTGTAGTCAGTCCAGCTCCAGTTCATATCTGCATAATCCCTCAGACATTTCAATTTTCCATGACTTCTAAATCAACAAACACACAGTAGTTCTATCATGTAAAACACCTAATTGAGTAATTACAGTAGTAAATAGGCAGTATATTTTTTATTTGGTGTTAACTCTATAATGTTAGTATACTATGGATAGGTGAGTCTTAGTTTTTTCCAGGTTTTGAACTTTGGGGTTTTCTGTGACTATAATTACCTTTAAAAGATGGCAGAGTTTTTTATTTGACATTCTTACACTTATTTACTCCTAAGGTAATAAAATATTGTTGGATATAATTAGATTTCAGATCCCTCTTACCATGTAATTCAATGATTCCATGTTTCTCAGCACTGAGTACTTAAGTCTGAATTTATATGATAATCAGATTCCTGTGAAAGGAAAAAAAAAGGCAGGTTATTCCAAAGTTCTTAACTTAGAATTATATATTTTTCATAATATATAAAAACATGTAGATGCATTCTTACAGGTTAATATACATGTCAGTCATACTATTTTTTTTGAGAAACGTTTGAAGACACAAAGATGACATACAACTTTCTTCATTAAATAAACCTTTGATTATTTCTAATGGATATAGAATTATTAGCTGTATTTTATATAACTTATTATATACACATATTTACTACAAACTACGTCCTTTATCAGTAACATGATGCATTAGTTCTATTTTGACCCCCAAGTTCATTGCCTTTCAGAGCTTATTTACATTGGGTTATTCCCTAAGATTCTTTATACTTTCATTTAAAAGTTTTCTTAAGGAGTACATGTGGTCCCAGAGCCAATGAAATCAAGAAACAAAGACAAGAAAATCTCTACGAGGCAGGAGACAGAGTCCTACTACTATCACTTGTCTACCCCAAATCTTTTGTGTCCCCCTGATAATGAAGGTCCTCAAAGGTCAGCAGGCATTTCAAAGCATGCTATTCCACATAAATTCACATATATTTTTATAAAGTATTAATGTCTTCATTGCTATATCTCACAAAATGCCCAAATCAGTTGTGGTAATTTAGAGATGCAGAATCTTTTTTTACAAAAAGATTTTCTTATGAAGGTAGACTTAGGCAATGAAGAATAATCTTAACTTTTATCAATTACTGCCTAATCTCATTCTCGTCTTCTCAGCAGGTCTGAATGTGGAATACTTTTAAAAACTTTAATCTTAGATCATTATATCTAGAATATAACATTTAAATGGAATTTGGGATTCAAACAGAGGTCTAGTGTTTTCATCTCAGTGTGGGCAAACTGCCCTCATCATCCACTTTTATCACTTTTCTCTCTTCATCCTCCCAGAACTGAATCTTCATTCTTTGCATTTCTATTGTATTTCAGAGTCTGTACTTCACAATTTAGGAATAAAAAAAATGTGGCTTTACTCTGGTGATAGTTATTTCATACTTAGTCATGTTTCTCAACAGAACTAATATCTACTTTAGGATGGAATTTCTCTCTTATGTCACTTTAATAACAAGAACATTATTGGGCTTGCCTACTTAAGCATGTATAAAGTGTCAACAATAACAGGTCACTCAACAAATTATGTGCAAGTAGCCACTTATACTCCACGAATGTCAAATGCTGGGCAAATTTCACTGGAATAAGCCACAATGTTTCTACCACAAGAAGAGCAGAAGTTTGGATCATATAAAATATGACCTTCTTTGGCAACAAATGAGGATTTTGTTTTCATGTTAACTGTATAGACCCAAAAGAAAAGAAATGTCTCATGAAGAAGTATAAACATTGTCTCCTTGTTTTGAACAGATTTAATATGGGTCCAAGACCTTGGCATTATTCCATTCTCTGTCCCTGTACCTGTCCAAACTCATGGGCATGCTGAACTAGGGAGATTCATTTAGGGCATTGTGGGATGGGTGAGAGGAACACATCTGCTGAATGGAAGTAAAACAGAAATGAACCAGATGGCAGGAGTAATGAGGATGAAGAGAAAAAAGGAAAATTCCCCAAAGATCTACCAATGGTATTATTACATCTGCTGAGGAAAAGTTGACTCAAAAGGGGGCCAGCATGGTTTCCAGACATCTGAATGAGCTGACTCAGTCAGGGGTTACTCTGCAGGGGTAGAATTAGAGTTAGTTAGGTACAGAGAAAGAATGGAACAGAAAGAAAGAAATGGACACGTTGTCTGATTTCTTTTGCAAGAACATTTCTCCATCTTTGGAAACTACAAATATTTACCGACAATTAATATACTTCTGATTCTAATCAGCATAAAGTTTGTGAAAAGTAATTTTCTTTAAAAAGACCCACTGCTATCACCACAACCAACTTCAGCTTTTGCTTTCACTAAAGCCTTTTACAGAAAAATTTGCTACAATTTATAAAAAGGAAAGAAAATAGCTTATTTAATTTCCCAAAGTCCACAAAAATGAAACAAAAACAGAGATTCTAAAGATATTAAAAGATTATTGGTTTTGCGTCATTTACTTGGTATAGAATTGACAGGAAACAAGCACTTTTTCTTTTTGTTAGAGAGAGAGAGAGAGAGAGAGAGAGAGAGAGAGAGAGAGAGACTGTGCCTGTGACTGTGCCTGTGTTTGGGCAAACCAGGGAGGCCCAGAGGGAGAAAGAGAATCTTAAGGAGGCTCCACACCCAGGGCCCAGCACAGAGACAGACGCGAGGCTTGATCTCACGATGATGAGATCATGACCTGAGCCAAAATCAAGAGTCAGGTGCTTAACCACCTGAGCCACCATGTGCCCCAAAAGGAGACTTTTTTTTTTTAAGTAGGTTCCATGTGGGGCTTGCAACTCATGACTCTGAGATCAAGATCTGAGTTTAGATTGAGTCAGACACTTAACCAAATGAGCCATCCAGGCACCCCAAGTGCTTATTTATTTTATTAGGTATCTTTTTTTATACTAAACCACTTAGAACATATAAAAATAAAAAAAATTAATCTCTTTATCACAAGGAAGTGACTAACATTGACAATCGATATTATTTAACAATAAAATAACAATAAAATAGTTCAAACATTTATATATATATGTGTATATGTATATTTATATATATGTATATGTGTATATTGTATGTATATGTATATACATATATATAAAAGGAAGACAACTGCCAGGAAAAGGGGAAGGGAGAGATAAGCCACAGCAATAATCTTGTTAATTAATTCCTAAAATTTGGATTATAAAAATTTAGAGCAAGGTTAAAAATGCTTTCTACTTTCTTTTTATTTGATGGGGATGAAAACAAGATGCTATTTTACCTGAACAAGTGTGCTTACAAAGGGGTCTGAACCACTATGCATTATTCCAGAAACTACCAAAATTGGAAATGAACAAATTAACTGACAAGTAGGAGAAGAGGATAGAAGTTATAGGGATAAAAGTTACCTACTGCCTGCTCTACAGAGAGAAATGGATTTATAGCAAAGATAGTGATTATGGTGATCACACACAGATGCACACACACACACACACACACACACACACACAGACACCAGTTGGGTCAAATTCTCTTGAAACAATTTAAAATTAGCCTCTGATAATATTTATTAAAAGCATTTCTTATCTCAAAAAAAATTTAGCAATGGAACATCATTGTATTGTGATGACCTATAGTGCTATCCCTTATTGTGGAAAATAAGTTTTGTAGGAGTTTAGTATACTTTATAAGTTATCTTAGGTCTTTGTAGAGTAAATATTAAAAATTTGGCAAAATTGCAACTTAATAAAAGTGCAACATGAAAACAAATTTTAGTACTGAATGGTTCCTAATTCCATGGTGAATGGGGAAACCACTAATAGAATTTGATAGATTCCTCCAATATTTCTGATCGCTGACCTACATATACAATAGTGTTTTCATGTCCTTAGAGAGTTTTCCCTAAATGCAGGACATCCTTTACTGCCAACCTAAAAATCCTCCACAAAGAATATAACTGAATAACACAATAGAACAAGAAATAATGATATTTGTTAAAAAACAACAACAACAAGTTCCTCAACATAAGAGGAAGTGTTATATATTAAGTATTCATGATGTACTGTTTAAGGGTCATACACACACACACACACACACACACACACACAATTTAATCACTCAATGACCCTATAATGAAGATAATATAATCATCTATATTCTATGGAAGGAAAAACAAAAACAGACCAAGAAGGTTAACTTTCTTAGCTTCACACAGGTAGAAAGTTGCCGAGCTGGATTTGAAGTCAGGCAGTCTGGTTTAGGATCCTAGGTTTAATTGTAAAGTTACCCTGCCTTTAGGTCAGGACAGCCTTGATACTTAGGAAGTATAATTTCATTGTTCTGCCTCTTTCACTTGAATAAACGTTGTTATTTTCCAAGGTTAATCTGTAAGGTAAAATCAAAAATGTATGTGTATATTAATCCAGACAATATTTATTATCATAATCATAGCCATGTAGTAAATGATACATACAATGAAAATAAGATTCTAGAAGCACCTGCGTGGCTCAGTGGTTTGAGCATCTGACTCTTGATTTTGGCTCAGGTCATGATCTCATGGTCGTGTGATTGAGCCCCATGTCTCTCTCTCTCCTTCTGCTCCCCACTTTCCCTTTCCCCCCCAAAAAAAGAAGAAAGAAAGAAAGAAAGAGAGAGAAAGAAAGGATTCTAAACTAGCTACATATGCTTAGATTTGTGAAACAGAAAAAAAATTTCATCATTTATTATAAAATATAATTGAGAGAATTAAACTATTAGTTTAAGAGCCAGTAGCAGAAATAAACAATATTTAGCAAAGGAGTTTGGAAAAATAAATAGCCCATTGGCTTGACCAGGATGGGCTAAGTCTGAGGCAGAGAGACATTAATAGCTATGTATCCTATAAAATAAAGTAAGAGGAGTTTTGAATTTCCCAAGTCAGTCATTCAGAAAGGAGTGAGGGAGCCAGAGAAAGAGAGAAAGAGAGAGAACAGATCTATTCTTAAGTGGCAATATGACTACTGAGAAATTTCTGAAGATGGAAATGGTTGAGGGACTTTTAAAACTAGGAAATCTATTTTTCAATTTTAAGTTATCTTTATAGTAAGGCAACACTCCCTTGACCCTACCTTATTGCTCTAAATAAGTGTTTCTCATAGTGTGATCTCCTGACCAGCAGCCTAAGCATTATATAGGACCTGTTGCAAATGCAGATTATCAGGAGCCATCTGGACCTACTGAATCAGAAACTCTGGGGTTGGGGTGCAGGAATCCAGGTTCAAGAAGCCTTCCAGAGGATTATACTGTGTGATAAAGTTTAAGAACTTCTGACCTACATATAGTAGAAGTCTGATGTTTCCTCACTTAAGAAATTAAAGAAACTGGGTTACAGTCCAGCATAGATGTCCTGAGCAAGAAGTGAGATGTAAAATGAAGAAAAAAGAATTCAACCAGGATCAGGAAATGAGCCAACAGCAATGAGGTGTTCAATTTAATTAATACTTGTCACTCACAAGAAATTGCAAAGGTATTGTGAGAGACATTGAGTTTACCAGATTCTGTAGCATAGGGATTTGAGACTAGTTTATAAATCTTAAATGACGAAATGACTAATCATAGTAAACAGTATGAAGACTTGGGGAGTAGTACATAATATCTGATAGACAATCAGGCAGTTTCCTATTTGGAGAACTATTTAGATTTTTCATATTTCCTTCTAGTTTCATTAAAAAAAACCCTGACCCATTGGAAAACAATTTTGTACAGGAAGAGTTTTTGAACTTTGGTGTCATTCTGAGAGTGAAAGTAATTCACACATGGGTAGGTTGCTTCTTGTGCTTTGTTTAAATTTAATACAATTTAATAGTTATAGAATTATTAGGTTTTTAAAATGTATTGGCAATGTAGTGTTTTTTAAATTTTTTAAATTTATTTATTTGAGAGAGAGAGAGAGAGAGAGAGAGAGAGAGAGAGAGAGACCATGCATGAGTGGGGGAGGGGCAGAAAGAGAGGGAGACACAGAATCCAAAGCAGGCTCCAGGCTCTGAGCTGACAGTAGAGAGCCAGATGCAGGGCTCGAACTCATGAACCACAAGATCATGACCTGAGCCAAAGTCAGATGTTTAACGACTGAGCCACCCAGGCACCCCCTCACAATGATGTGTTTTGAAATAGCTTAAAATGGTTGTTCCAATTTGGGGACTGCACAAATCCCATTTGTAGGCTAGGGAACTACTGAGAGGTTTGCCAATGGGGACCACTTCTAGATTGGGGATAAAGTGGTCTGAGAAGCTATAGTTGTTCTTCAATGGCATCCTGGGGCAGAAAGCACCATATTTAGCTGGAGCTATTTGTAAGTGTTGATACAGGTAGGAAAGGGGAAGTAAAAATATAGTCAAAAACAGTAGTAGGATGTATGGAAGCGATGCCATACTGTAGAGATTAACACTCAGTACACTAATCAAAATCTATACTATCTTCTTTTCATAATTGTCCCTTAATTTTCATGTGGACAATCAAGTGATAGAAAATGCAACTCAAACTGACCTCTGCTCTCCTTTCAATCTGTGATCTTCTAGAAGACCTAGACTGCACCCTACTCTACTTCCCCTCACCTTCTCACAAACAACCAATCACTTCCAGGGAAGCTCATGACTCTAGTCTAGACAATAACATCATTGTGTTTTCCAATGACAGTATTCAGGGATTCAGGGTTAAAAATGCAATGGAATTGTCTAATTGTACATCTGTGGGTCAGGTCTAGGGTTTTGTTTTAACTGTTGGTGGGAATTAAGATTTCTTTTCTGCTGAATCAGAGCTCTGAGTATAATATTGGGAACTCATGGTTGACATTTTGGCATTTTGTCATTGTAAAGCGATAGTCAATATGAGAAAAGAGCCAAGGAACAAGAGAGCAAAGGATTTAGGTTGAGAAACAGGTCGCAATTGCTACCAAGTCCTTGGGTATAGTCACACCTGAAATCAGAACTCTCATAGCACATTTTAGTTTTGTGAATTAAAAAGAAAAAAAAACCTTAATGCTGAAGTCATTCCAGTTGAATTAAAGACACCTGATAGGTTGAGTAAGAAAAGAACAGCACAACCACTGATGGGTTGATTAGGAAAACATCTCGTGACAGGCTCCAAGAAATGTGGAAAGAAGGCTATTTTCACTCAAAATAGGCTGTGTGAATGGAAAGCTTCAGAGATTTAAGCACAGATTTCTGTGTTTTCTCATTAGGGGTTGCTGAATACACTGCCCACTTTGGCATGCCCATTGTTGGGCTAACTGGAAAATATCAATGTCCCAGCTCTGTAATATTCATAACTAAAAATTAGTACATTATCCTAAGCTTCTTCAAGCTATATCAATAGTTGCTGCTTTACATTTTATTGTCAAAACCTTAAGAACCGCAACTGTTGAAAGGGAAATCCTAGGGTTGATAACTATTGTGAAGCTGTGTGTGCCCCCATCCATTTCTGTCACTTTTCACCGTTTCAGCACACACTGATGTCTGCTTTCGCAAGTACTCTATGTATTCAGAGAAACTATAGAAATGAACCCTGAAAGTATAGTCTTTGCTTCCAGCAAGTAAATGCAGCTTACTCCCTAGAGGCTTTATCTGGCATCCTTTGCTCAAACATGGGACAGGCTTAAAAGTTTAGGGAGGTAACGACCCCCGGGAAGCAAACCCAAACCAATGATGAAAGGAGACAAGAGGGTAAGTGCCCCAGCTTGCCCACTGTTGGGGTGGCATATCTATGAAGCGTGTTCTGTTCAATTCACAGGGATCTCCAACAAGCTTTAGCCCCAGTTTTCAACAACATAATCAGTTTCTTAACTCATCCTTTTTGGGCTTCTTTCCCTTCCATATCTCACTTTTCTATTTCTCTACCATTGTTCCTGAGATCACCTCTAAAATGAACTTACACTCAAATCCTTGTCTCTGGATCTGATTCTGTTACTAATGTGGGAAACCAAAATAAATGAATATAGACGGAATCAGAATAGGTAACAGGAAGTAAAAATAGACACAATAAAGTTGAAGGTAAGAAGAACCTGAGAGCAACATAATTTAAGTTGGAAAGTTCAGAGCTACTTCACTCACAGACAAGCTATGTCTATTAAATGAAAAAGCTACTTAGAAGAGCTTCAGTGAGAAAGCACCCAAATATACAAGCACCGACATTTAAATTTTTTTAAATGTTTATTTAATTTTGAGAGAGAGGGAGAGACAGAGCATGGGCGGGGGAGGAACAGAGAGGGAGGGAGACACGCAATCAGAAGCAGGCTTCAGGCTCTGAGCTGTCAGCACAGAGCCCAACAAGGGACTCAGTCTCACAGACGATGAGATCATGATGTGAGCCAAAGTTGGATCCTTAACCAACTGAGCCACCCAGGAGCCCCTACAACGACCTACATTTTAATAAACAAATTATTTTCCAATCCTGAGGGTCAATATGATTGCATTATTTTCCCTACATGACAAACCTTATTAAGATATTCTGGAACTTGGTCTCTGTATATGATGAACATATACTCAAAGAAATTGACAGGCAGCTTGTATCTTTGCAAAATCACCCAATAATATATTCTGTAGTAGAACAACATAAGTTTTCCAACAGACAATAGCAAAAGAGTTACAATGAACAGGCAAACTTTGGTATCAGAAATCTGGAAATAAACTGTCAAGCAACCTCAGCCTGAAGTTTAATAGCTTGTGAGCCAAACTTGTTTCCAGTAACTAATTCTGTTGGTTATTATCTGCTGCAGGACCAAAGAGAACAGGACCTGTGGAATTCCCAGTTGCTAGGAAGTTATAAAGAAAATCCTAGAAGAGTGAAAAAGCCCACAAATATCTCTGCTTAAAATAAGCAGAGATTTGAATACCTGTTCTCAAAAATAGTAGGTTAAAACCTGGGTGGGAAACATTCACAATGGGATAATAATAGGGCTAGCATGGAGCACCTGGCTGGCACAGTCAGTTAAGTGTCTGACTCTTGGTACCAGCTCAGGTCATGATCTCACTGTTCCGGAAGACTGAGACCCAAGTCAGGCTTTTGCTGACAACACGGAGCCTGCTTGAGATTCTGTCTATCCTCTCTGCCCCTCCCCCCATCTCTCTCAAATAAAACAAATAAATAAATAAATAAATAAAAATAGAGCTAGCAACAGGCAGAAAAAATGCATTAGACATGAACATACTGCCCATAGGAAAAGATCATCTTTATTGAGCAACAGGACACTAACTAGTACAATGCTTCCCCACCCCCTTACAACACTTTAATATTTTACTATAATTTCAGAATAAGGACAAATACCATATCTTATTCCCATGGAGGGGGAAAAAGACAGTAATAAAATCTAATTTCAATAGCTAGTGACCATTATACTTTCCACTTTGTAACCCCATTATATCCTTTTTTTTTTTTTTACTCTCTGCTCTCTCTTTAATTTGGCACATTGATTTGAAATTCAATGAAAATCTCATTAAAAATATTTTTGGAGTCAATCCAGACAGTAATAAGGAGAGAATGACCTGTAGGTGGTCTAGAATGTACTGGATACAATGCTGATGAGGACTCACTGTCTCTGAACACAGCTGCTCCTGATGTGTAGTTTATGTACATCATTATTCCTGGGACTTGAATGACACATCTGTCCCCTAAAAGAAAAAGGGAAAATCTTAAGATCCCAAAGTCTACATGTCCATTTTTTTTTGCAGTGATCAGCAATAAACTCTAAGACTTGCCATAGTAATGGGCCCCAACCCTGGGATGATCCAGGGCAAGGTTCCAAGTTGAAACTCTGCCTCCTTACAGTGCCTACATTGAAAACACAGTATGTGTCTAATGGGTTGGTTGGATCAGCCTGATTCCATAGCATGCAATCTGTGTACACATGATAAAAAAGATGAAAGAACTCCAATCTAAGTTAGAAATAAATACACAGGGGACATATTTCACCTAATTCATGTAGGCTCTGTTGGAAAGTAAAAGGTAACAATTTCTAATTTTCACTCTCATAAATTATATTATAGCACTACTATTAACTCGATGTAACACACACACACACACACACACACACACACACACACACACACACACACACCCCTCCCTGGAAGATTTTAATCCAAAGCTAAATCATTTAGGGGGAATGAAAAGAGACTGTATTGAAGTACAGTAAAAAAAAAATTTAAATTTGCTTAAAAGAAATTATGGGACAATCACAAGCTATTATAAATTAGCTCTCTTTTAAAGGACATGACATGAGGCATTAGAAGTTAAATGCGGTCTAATGCAATTGTTCATGATTGAATTTATACTCTTCAAGATTGTCAATTTATGCTCAGGGAGTGTGCTTTATCTTTTATTCAAAAGTGATTAGGATTTTTTTCCCATTTTAAAAATGGACAAAATGAGTTGCAAAGGTGGTATTGCCAGACCATTACCTTTCAGGGAAGAACTCAGAATAAAACTCTTGACCCAATTGTGATGCAAGGTTTTATAAATTTGAAGATTTTTGAATTTTTAATTCTAGTGTTGGGGTGAGAAATTGATGTATTATTTTCAGACTAAGTTATCTGACCAAAATAATATACATTTAGATACATTCAGGAGATGGTGAAAACTAACTTTGAAAACATTTTAGTGTCACACACATCTTAGTTTTTAGCATACTTAGTTCAAAAACTCTCTAGATTCATCACAAATTAGAACCTTAGTTATACAATTAATTCTACCATGCCTCACTGAAATGCTGTCACATAATGTTATTTCCATTTAGTATGAAAATTTTCTCAAAAATAATGAAAGCAACAACCATAGGGAAAACAATGGTTTTAGGAGGTCACCATCTTTTGACTTATTTCATGATGCCTCTCATAGAGATCTATGTGAAAATATTTTCACAAAATGTATCTTATTTAACTTATATGCCTTCTTTTAATATGTGATGTTCCCTTTTTTAAATGTTTTTTTTTTTATTTTTTGAGAGAGAGAGAGAAAGAGAGAGAGCATGCACACAAGTGGGGAGGGGCAGAGAGAAAATCCCAAGCAGGCTCCACACTGTCAGAGCAAAGCTTGATGCAGGGCTTGATCCCGTCAACTGTGAGATCATGACCTGAGCTGAAACCAGGAGTTGGACACTTAACTGACTGGGCCACCCAGGCACCCTTGATGTTTCCTTTTTAACATGGGCATCAAGGTGCTCAGAAATATTTTTGATCATTTATAGTTTTAGCTTTCTATCTTTCCTTTGCATACTTTTCCTCCCAAATCCCACCATAATTAGGATATTTTCAATTTCCCCCATGTAATGGTGTTCTTAGTTCTTAATATTTTAATATAAAGTGCCTTATATCCTCTTGGAACAAATATGAAGTAGTCTATTTGCTAATGATAAAGTCATTGATTAATCCCTAGTTGTCATATATTGGATGCATATTCATACTTTATTTTGTTACTTCTGTAGGATTTCTTTTTCTTCCTATTCTGTAGTTCTTACCTCTCCTAGTTTTACTTTTAATTCTCTAGATGCTGACCTCAAGTCTCCTTAAACAACCATTTTTTTCTACACTTATTTCAAATACTGAAATGTTCTGACTTTAGCTTTTTGTCCTTTTCACTTGATAGGGTTAGGTAATGTCATAACATTGTATCTATGCTGTTGGTATCTATTGTCCCACTTTATAAATGAAGAAACAGACACAAAGAAATTTACAAGATTGTTCAAGGTTATATATTAAATTATAACCAGAGCTTTTAATTTTAACAATGTTTATATTCCTTCTGCCATTTCACATATGTTTCTAAGATGAGTTGCCATAATAAAACCAACAATATCTCTGTGATTTGGACATATCTGTTTCTTGTTTTTGTTGTATGTTCTACTTTAGTAGAAAGTCTCTACTTTACTACATCCTGGGGTCCCAACTGACAGAGGCTTCACCACCTGGAAGGTTGCCTTCCAGATTTGGTGGTTTTAGAGGTAGGAAAAGGAGAATTGGAGGATTGAGTACCTGTAAATAAAAACTTACTGGAGATGTGAAACACACATCACTTTTGCTCATATGGTCAAAGAAAATCACATAACAGTGATTCTAGTAGATGAAACTTTTGGATTGCCAGGTAATTGTGAGTGAAAATAATGCCTACCACAATTTCGCCATAAGGTAGAATATTCACTATATATTTTATAATTGTATTGGAATCTTTAAGTCTTAGGGTAGGAATTCCATTACTTCCTTATCAACAGCACCATGAATTTTAGTTCCTCTCTGCCATTTTGTGTGCTCTTCAATGGTGGATGCAAAAGTGGACAGATACTTCCTATTATTTTAGCATAGCAAGCATCCAGACACAGAACGTAAGTTGAGACAATCAGATATCTGTAAGGAAATTGAGGCCTGTGACTTGACAGAAAAACAAAGAAGGATGGAACAATCATTCATTCTTACAGAGCAGGGTGACCAACCATTGTTATTATAATGATCATTGTTCTGGTTGCCCTTCTGGAGCCCTCTAGAAATCTCTTGTTTTATATTTCTAAGCCTGTTGCACCCATTTATTCTGTGAACTTCCTCATAGCCTTTTGATACATATTTTTTTTTGCATAAGGGGGAGTTAGATTTTGTGGCTTACAACCAGAGAACCCAAACTCATACATACAACTTATTTATATTCTGAAGATATGGTGAAGGTAATTAGGAGATCCAAATGTGAAGTTGTGGACGTATGTGTCCTTATATAAAATTTATAGAATAAGATTCAGGAATAAGCTAATAGTGGTGTTATTAATTTACATGACTTTAAAAATGCAGTAAAAGCTGTCAGGAAACCATATGAAAGCCAGTAAAAGCCTGCTGAAGAAGTATGATGACTCCTTTGCTTAGCATGTTTCAACTCAGATTGCTTAGCACCTAGGTTAGAATCAGTTTAGTGATAATAAGATAAGCACTTCACTAATGTGATTCTGAATGAGCAATTTTCATATTAACGGCTTTCTCACTGTATTAATGAAAACAAAATTTGCCACTATAATGGGAACATCACTTAAACTAGATCAAAATTGCTAACATGAACAAAGCTGTTAATAAAGCAAAACTATTGTATGTGGTAATGGTTCTCCTATTGTATTAAGAATGTCCTTATATTCCAAAATTTGTGTTACATTAGAAAAAAACTGTGCATTTTATTGACTCTTTGATAATGTCACTTACTGTATATACAAGCCATTGCCATCACATCGACTTTGCATAGATGTGCCAGGAGCTGAACAGAACTCATATAGAAAGGAGAATTCTACACATTGGAACTAACAATAAGCATTCTTCCTTAACCTGGGACTATTGTCCTCAGTCATTTGGTATACATTATAAACTACTGAAGAGAAAGAAAACACTATGAGAGAATGAAAAAATGTAAAAACTAGTCTTAAAAATAATAATGACACATTTTTGTTCTGTATTAGTTTGCTACGGCTGCTGTAACAAAATACTACAGACTGGTGTCTGGAACAACAGAAATTTGTTTTCTCACAGGTCAGGAGTCTAGAAGTTCAAGATCAAAATTTCAGTAGTATTGGTTCTTTTTGAGGGCCATGAGGAATGGATCTGTTCCACGACTCTCTCCTTGGCTTATAGATGGTCATCTTCTCCCCATGTCTTCAGTTAGTCTTCCCTCTGTATGTGTCTATGTGTCCAATTTCCTTGTCTGGTAAGAATGCTAGACATATTAGATTAAGGCCTATCCTAATGATTTCATTTTTATTTAAATACCTCTTTAAAGACACTGTGTCTAAACACGGTCATATTATAAAGTACTAGGGGTTAGGATTTCAACATAATAATCTGAGAGAAGGGGACACAATTCAACACATAACAATTTCCTTAAGTTTTAATTTTTCATGCATATAAAAACATGTATTAATGAAATGTTTATATGTAAAATTTGGCACAGGTAAGATTACCAGGTTATTTGCAATTCTTTAAATGGTTCTGATTTATATTATATATAAATGTCCCCCAAACTAAACTTGTACATGAAATATGATAACTAGTGGTAGAATAATTAACTCAGTACTTATCATATAGCAAAATATAACTAAAGGTTAATAGTGGAAACAGCAGCTGTGGGGCACCTGGGTGTCTCTGTTGGTTAAGTGTCCAACTTTAGCTCAGGTCATGATTTCACAGTTCCTGAGTTCAAGGCCCACATTGGACTCTCTGCTGTTAGTGCGAAGTCTTCTTCAGATCCTCTGTCTCCCTCTCTCTCTCTCTGTCCCTGCCTGGTTCACACTCTTCTCCTCTCAAAAAAGAAATAAACCTTAAAAAAATTAAAAAAAAAAGACATAGCAGTTGTACTATATGTGTATCCAGGAAGGGAATCTCAAAAAGAGGAAATATTTAAGTTTTTATTTAAATTCCAGTTAGTTCACATACAGTGTAATATTAGTTTCAGGTGTACAATTTAGTGATTCAACACTTACATACAGTACCCAGTGCTCATTACAACAAGTGCATTCCTTAATCTCTGTCACCTATTTAACCTATCCCCCCACCCCTCTCCCATATGGTAACCATCAGTTTGTTCTCTATAGTGAAGAGTCTCTTTATTGGTTTGCCTTTCTCTCTCTTTTTTTCCCTATGCTCATTTGTTTAATTCAGTTAAATTCCACATATGAGTGAAATCATTTGGGTTTCTCAAAAAATTTAAAAATAGAACTACCCTATGATCCAGCAATTGTCTCCTAGGTATTTATCCAAAGAATACAAAAGTAGTAATTCAAAAGGATACATGCACCCTGATGTTTATAGTAGTATTATTCTATAATAGCCAAATTATGGAAACAGCTCAAATGTCCATCAACTGATGAATGAATAAAGAAGATGTGTGTATGTATGTATATATGTATGTGTGTGTATATACATGTATATATATACACACACATATATATATTTATATATATATATATATATATATACGCACACACACACACATATACATATAATGGAATATTATACAGCCATAAAAAAGAATGAAATCTTTCCATTTGCAATAACATGGATAGAGCTAGAGAATATTATGCTAAGCAAAATCAGAGGAAACATTTAAATGATAGTGAAATTTCTTTTAGTTTTATATATATTTATGTTTCCTGGAATACAACTTTTTACTGGGTTAAATAAAAAAAAATTCCCAATATTATTCATAAGGAATAGGAATGGTCTCATCACTACTAGTTGAGATGAGGCATACATTTCTAACATAATGTAATGCTTGGTCATGTATTGCAGACCCAGCCTGAATTTCCAAAGGTGTCACTTTCTCATGGTAGGAAGTAACCAAGTTGAGTTGGCTATAGTCCATTCATTCAATTAAACAAATATTTAATAGGCACTCAGTATGTGCCTGATGCTGTGGTCAGTACTAAGTGAAAGGAGCCAATAAAAGTCTACACAGTAGGATCTTTTAAATATTTTAATATATGCAGATATTTCTTCATACTGGTAGGATTAAACAGAATCACCACAGGACTATTTAGTTAATTTTAAATATGTTGCCAATAAAATGCTCTGTTTGAAAGTAATTCACAAGACCTAATTGCTCTTTAGCTAAAAAACCATATGTCTTAGATACTTTGATTTCAAGAATTCTGTGCCATTCTATTATAATAAACTTTGAACTGAGAAATCTCAATATACTGGTGTTTAATATTTGAAATCTTGTAAATGAATGCAAAGAAACCTAATTTTTGTTTGAGTGGTTGAATAACCCTCTTTCCCCAACACCTTTTTACCGAAAGCCATGAAAGATGAAATCAATAATTAGTCTTTAAAACTATTTGTTTTAGCTCTTTCCCCTCCAATATTTTATCAGTCCCAATGCAAGTAAGTAGGAAATAAAACAGCTTTTAACGTTATTTCTTTTCACTTCTTTTTTATTATATACAAACTGGGGATATTATATAATAATAGAAGTGGTACTCTTTTTATTATATATGAACTGGGGATATTATACAATAATAGAAATGGTACCCAAACAACATCCAAGATGAAGAAGATAAATGAGAATTTTAGTTGATGTAAAAAACTGAAAAATCAGAACAACCATAATAAATTAATATTATAAATATAGATTTTTAATTAGATTTAAGATTGTATGTTCATAATAATCAACAGCCAATAAATATTTTTTATAATACAATTTATTTTTAACAAAATTTTCATCATTAATACATGTGGAGAATCATTTTTGTGTTATCCTAGTTCAAAGGGAAGATCTTGGTTATTGACTGGACTGTGTAACTTGTACTAACTTACATAAAACAGTTGTAATTTGAGAAAACTGGATGCAAGCTGTTTAATTGTGATATGATATAATGTAACATAATCCTCAAAGCATGTACTTGAATATAGTGCATATGTATTTGCATAGTAATGAATCTTCAGAATAAAGTATAAGGAATTAGGTGAAAGCTAAAAATGAAATAAGATATTGCCAGCAAGAAAACATGTGGCTGCATCACATTAAATTTAAATGGAAATTCTTTCTTTGAAACCCATTCTAAATGCATTTTTATACATAAAGAAAAGAGTATTGGGGGAATATTTTCTAATCTTAGGGTGTGACTGTAATATATTATGCATTATATTCCTGACTGGAATAAGAATCAATAAATGTCTTAAATAATAATGTTTTTCATTAATAAAGTATTTTCTTTCATAAAGCATTTTCATATCTAAAATGAAACAAAAGAAAAGAAATACTGAACATTTATTATATGCTAGTAACTGTCTTGGCTTTTTACATGCATTACCTCATTTAATCTTCACAACTCTGTATGATAAAAACAATTCTCAATTTCTAGATGAGAAAAATCAGGCACAAAGCGATTAAGTAACTTTCTCAAAGTCACACAACTGATAAGTTTAAAGTAGGGAGATTAATCTTAGCACCTTCCCTGCAGATCTGAAGTCCCAAACAATCAAACCACATTGTCTCTATGCTGTCTTTGTGTCCTGGCTTTACTGATCTTTGAGAAAAGCCTATAACCGTGTTATGAGTAGATATCATAATAAACTCTTTAAGAGAAGTTTTGATGCTTTCCTATGTCACACAATTAGGAAACAGTAGAGTCCATTTTTGGTACCAAATCTTATTAGTCTAGATCCCTGACAAAGTAGCCTGTTGCACCAGTATGACTCTTTCTTCCGTTTCCCTTATGCTCAGGGCTCAATGTACAGCTAATTCCCTAAAATGTTTCATCTTCTCCAGGTACTGTGAGTTCTATAGTAAAGAGCGATCTACATAGCATACCATTCCAATCCTTCAGACTCACATCAAGGCATTTCAAATTTTATTTGAACATACAACAAAGGGATGCTTTGTACTGTCTTATGATACCAAACACTGAATCGGACATTGTAAGATCCCCCCTTTTTTTCGCCTATAATAATCTCTGTTCCATACTCCCAGGGCTTTCAGAAATACATGTTAACAAAGCTTGAGCCACAACCTGAGTAGAAAAAGTGATCTGTCAAAATATATGGCTTCTGGCCATGTTGACAAATATCTCAATATTTCAAATATCATCCATCCATCCATTCCTACACTCAACAAATATTAATTCACCATGTGAAGGAATTTTTCTAGGCACTGGGTTTGTAGCACTGAAAAAATAGAAATCCCTATTTACACAGAGCTTATGTTTTAATGAGAGCAGACAGTTGATAAACAGGACAAACAAGTACAAAATATAGAGCATCAGATGGTAGTAAGAGTTAAGAGAAATAAAGCAAGGGAATGTGACAGATGTCAGGGACATGACATTACAGTGTTAAATACTATGAGGAATTCATTTCCTTCTGTTATGTAACATCTTACTACAAATTTATTGGCTGAAGTCAATGCCTATTTATTATTGCACAGTTTTTGTGGGTGGGAAATCTAGGCATGGCTTAGCAGGGGCTTTTGCTCAAAAGCTTACAAGGATGAAACCTAGTTATTGGCTGGGCTTTAGCCTCATTTTTGGTATCATGGATTAACTAGGTAAAAATCTGTAACTCATTTCCTTGCAGCTGCTGAATTCACTGCAGCTTGCTTCTCTGAAGTCAGCAATTGAGAGCATACAGAGCCTCTGCTGCTTTGAGTCTCTGACTTTAGAGAAGGTGTAGTCCCTTTCTTAAAAATGTCACCTGATTAAGGTCGGGTACACTCATACTAGTTCTCAATTTGATTACTTCAAAGTCAACTGATTAGGGACCTTAATTACATCTGCAAAATCTCTTATCTTTACCTTTTAATATAACAGTAACAGGAGGAATAGCCCATCACCTTTGCCATCTTCTATTGGTTGGAAGCGGATTGTAGGTTACACCCACACTCAAAAGAAGGGAGTGACCAGTATGTCACCAAATGTGATCATGGAAAGTCTCTGAGAGGGTAATGTTTGTGCTAATACTTGGCAAAGATGAAAGATAGAGGCATGTTGGATATCTGAAGGAGAAAGAATACATACAGTGGAAACACTATGTGTTAAGTTCTTGAGGCTCTAGTTTCCCTTGTGCATACAAAACAGCAAGAGGACAAGATGGCTGGCTCAGAGTGACAGGAAAGATAGAATGGAATAAATTCAAAGTGATAACAGATGGAAGATCATGCAGGACTTTTGTAAGGATTCTAGCTTTTACTATATGGGTGACAGGAAGCCATAGAAGCTTCATAGTGCAGGGCTGACAAGATCTGTCTTACCAGTTTAGCAATACCATCTGGCTGCTAGTTGACATAAATGGTAGAAGTCATGGGTGAAAGCGGGGTGGTCATTTAAAGGCTACTTAACATAACAGAGGTGTGCAACACCATAGTAGTAGTGGAGGCAATGATAATTTGTAGTTTCTGATATATTTTGAAGGTGAATACAACAGGATTCCTTAAGTGATTGGATGCATAAAATCAAAGAAATTAGAGTCAGAGATAACATCAAGGTTTATGCATAAACTCTGTGTCACAACTATTTTGCTTAATAAATTCTCAACAGGTGATAATACATGCTATCAACATGATGTCATCTGTGATGTTAATTTTGATTACCTTGACAAGTTAATGTCTGCCAGGTTTCTCCACTATAAAACCATTTCTTTCCCTCCTTTCCATACCCACCTCTTTGGAAGCATATTACTAAGTACAGCTCACACTCAAGGAGTGAAGAATTCGGCACTACCTCTTTGGGATGGGGGGGAAGATTTATTCTCCATAGAAGATTTGTCTGTATCCTCCATTTATTCATTCCTTCATGCAGTCAGTAAGTCAGTCATTCATATCAATTTGTGTGAATTTTTAGATATTTATTTTATTTTTTATATTTCTTGTATAATTTGCATATAAAGCATATTTTATGCTTTATAATCTGATACTACATTATTGATTTTATTGCTCAAATTGTCAGGGCTTTAGCTGTTGGAAGAGCTTTCAGGTTTATTCCTGTGTCCCTTTGACATGACCCTAATCACTTGGTTTTTAAGCACTTCCTTACTTTGGGGGTATTACAAGATGCTTCAGCCATATCTTATATATTCCTTGTTCTAGCTCTATAATCAACTATTTCTCCAAAAGATCCTAATTCTTTTTATTTGACAGTGGTCTTGGAAATGAAGATTTCTAATACTGGGTTCTGAGTATGTTCATTGCTGCACAGCACTATTCCTAATAAGAAAATATTTTTTTTTAGTGGTATACATGAGCATTTACACTCAATTAATTAAATATATATGGTAAATCCATATATCAGGGAATACTATGCAGTCTTAACAATAAGGAAGCACTATGTTCATGTGAAATAAACTTTAGGATATAGCATTACAAGAAAAGAAAGCAGTCTGTGCATAATATGTATGCACATATATGCCAACATTTGAGTAAGAAGAGGGTAAAAAATAATTAGGTATGTCTACATGCACTGTATCTTTAGGAGAGTACACATGAAATCCCTAAAGTTTGTTTCTATAGAAAGAAAAACTTGGAAATTATGGGGTGAGAGGAGAGGGAGGAGTATCACTGTATACACTTTATATGTATATATGTATATATATGTATATATGTATACACTATATACACTTTTATACCTTTTGAATTTTAAACCTATTATCCATGAGATGTCAAACATGAGACACTTATTTTAGATGTAGCTGTGTACTGTACTATACAACATACCAAGATATTAGGTAAAAAACAGGAGGCAAAATCATGGTCTACCAGACATAATTCTTGGTTATTATCTCTCCACCTAAATTATACACTTTATGGAATGGGTTGCCTTAATTTATTTTTTATGCACATCTTGATTCCTTCCTTCCATATCACATCTTCCATGAAGTCAGACCATATTAACTGTCTTGCCTACAATAGGCAGTGATTTTTTTCCTTGTATTTAACACAAAAAGTGTGAAAATTCCTTCTGGAAAATTATGTCCTTTTACTGGTATTATTTGCCATTTTCATTGCCCAGAAAGATCTCATCTTGAACAAAAATATCATAGAATATCATAAACACACAGATTTGAGGGTACTTGGGACATGGAAACTAGTTATAAGGAGAACCATATTGGACATAGAAAGACAGATTGTCCATAAAGGAATTGTGGCTTGCAGTAATGTACCTTGGAGTCAGCAGACAAATTCAGATAAGAAGGATCTCAGACCCAGGAAAACTTGGCGTATGTTGTAGTTGCAGAAGCAAGTAGACCTCCAAGATATAGTACAGAAAATGAAAGCCAAAAGAATTTTGGGTGAAGGCATCCAAACTTAGCTTCCTGGAAAGCTTCTACTCAAGCCTCCAAAATAAAGTGCACTGTTACCTGCTTCAGGGTTACAAGTGTCTACGTGCTTGTTTCCTTGAGCTCGGAACACACTGGATTGCGATTTATCTACATGGCCATGTCCTTGCCAAAGTGTGAACTTCTCACAGCTGGGAGCTTTGCTAGATCTCCTGTTATAGACTTAGGGCTTAGCATATGACTGAGAACCTTTTCTAAAAATGTGAAGAATAAAGAAATTTAAAGAGAGGAGAAACCCAATACACAATTTCGAACACAAACATCAGCTTTGGGAAAAATAATCTTTGGATTATGTACAACTATGAGGGGAAAACAAACGACAGGCTAAGGCCTACAGAAGATAAGAAAAAGGCAAAAGGAAAAGAGAAAGCATAGACACAGATGGAAAGTTTAAGAGAAAAAAAATGTAGAAAAGCTAACTGGGAGACAGAAAAAAAATGAGAGGCAAATGTGTGGGAAATGGTAAAATGTTACTGCCAATTATTTTTTTAATCCCTTTCCTTATTTAAGAATAATCAAATAGGGGCATCTGGGTGCCTCAGTCAGTTAAGCATCCAACTTTGGCTCAGGTCATGATCTCGCAGTTCGTGAGTTTGAGCCCCATGTCGGGCTCTGTGCTGACAGCTCAGAGCCTGGAGCCTGCTTCAGATTCTGTGTCTTTGCCCCTCTCCTGTTCCTCTCTGTCTCTCCAAAATGAATAAACATTAAAAAAAGAAAAATCAATAAGCTAGTAAGTTTAAATATAATGATTAACACTTTTTAGTGCACTAACTATATGAGAGCTTTATCTGAAGTAACATCATTTAGTTCTCACATTGGCCTTTCCTGGGAGCAAATACTAACACCCTATTTAACAAATGAAGAAATACGCCGAGAGGAAATACAGCTTGTCACCATCCTTCTGAATGTACACTTTTTCTCCTATATTCTTCTGGGATAAAAGAGGATTTGCTATTGTAATATGCACTAATCAGCACTTGTACAGCTTCCTGCTTCTAATTTCAAATCATGATTACCTTCTCAATCTGTAGTAAATGAGAGTTCTTTGGTGTTGAGTGTTTATACCTTAGGCAATGACCATGCCACTTTAGACTCAGACTTAAATGCCTATAGATTGCATCTAAATTCCTTAACTAGACCTTCACATTTTCTGAATTGGTTCTAGGGCTAATTTCAACATAGTTGTGTTGGAATAACTACTATCTACTCTGATGAGTTGCTAACTTAACTGTACTTGTCATTGTATATTGTATGATGGCTGGTCTAGCGTAACACCATATCTTTATTCTTATATTTCATCACTTGGAATACAAACCTTTTTATCTCCTTACTTGCCTCTCATACTGTTAACTTACCATTCTATTTTTTGTTATTGGCATTCCCTGATCTAGAATGTTGTTCTATTCTTTCCCTACTCATACCTTTCCAGGATTAGAGTATCCTACCATCTGATATGGATCGTATCCCCCCACCAAAAAAATTTTATTTGTTGAATCTCTAACTCCACGCACCTCAGAATGTGACCAAATTTGAAATAGAACCATTGCAGGTGTAATTAGTTAAGATGAGGTCATACTGGATTGGAGTGGGCCCCTTATCCAATATGACTGATGTCCTTCTAAAAAGAATTCACGGATGGAGAACACCATGGAAAGATTGGAATCATGCTGCCATCAGCCAAGGAACTGTAAGAAGCTAGGAGAGAGGCCTGGAACAGATTCTTTTCCTAGTGCCTCCAGAGGGAGCAGGGCTCTACCAGTATCTTGATTTCAGATTTCTGGCCTTTATAACTGTGAGGCAATACATTTATGTTCTAAGCCATCTATCAGCGATACTTTGTTTCAACAGGCCTAGGAAATGAACACACCATCCATGAAGCCACATTTTTGGCCTTCTTCTTCCTTTTTAACCTCATTTCTTGACCAATGGTAATACTACTTAAATAGCAAAACAAAACCACAAAAATTTCATTAGTGTTACTGAATTTCATAGTTTTCAGGAATTCCAGACACTAGGCCAAAAACTTGACATATACCTTATTTCATTTTATTTTTATACAGACCTGTAAGACAAGTACCATTATTATTCAAATTTTAGCTATGGGAAAATAAAGCTTTAGAAAGCTTCAGTAACTGGGTTCACAGAGGTAGAAGTTGGACTCAAATTGACATTCCACCGACTTTACTTTCCACACTTTATTGTCTGATTTTCTTAATGCCCCATAGCTAAGCATTTACTTACATCATTTTTTTGTATTATTCTCAAGGTATTTACATATCTCACACTGAAGGAAATAACAGCAAAGCTTATTAAGTGCTTCTTATGAGCCGTGTGGTCTACGTTTACTTTGCTAAGTGTACTTATTACAACCCCTTTGTGGTGGGTTCTATAATTCTATATAGGTTCAATTTACAGATGAGGAAATTTAGGTGTGTTACTTTAAGCAGCTAGTCTAAAGCCAGATAACCTTGGGATGCCAATGCCAGTATCCAACCACAGAGTGTCCACTCCTCACCACTGCCCTTCACCAGCTCCTTAGTGGTATCTATGAAAACATGGACTGTGTTTCATGTTTCTGTTGTTTCCTTCTAGATCTACCATAAAGCTGGAAAGACGGTAGATTCTAAGTAATATTTCTTCAGTAAGAATAAAAGACAACCCCAGGGAGAACGGGACTGGAACTGCTCCCTCTGCCTTAGGAAACAGGTCTGAGTTACTCACTACAAACTATAGATTGCCTTTTCTCTCATTTGAGAATCTCCTCCAAACCTGGTATAACATTCAACATGAAACACTAGTTAGTCAATATTTAAGGTTGACAGCCTCTGTAAAAGTGTTGCTTTTATCAGGAGAATCCTTTCACACAAAAGAGAAATTATTCACCTCCAAAATAGATTTACCAAAATCAACAAATTAATTTTAACGAAGTTTTTTTTGGGGTGCCTGGGTGGCTCAATCGCTTAAGCATCTGTCTCTTGGTTTCTGCTCAGGTCATGATCTCGTGGTTTCATGAGTTCGAGCCCTGCCTCAGGCTCTGCACTGGCACCATGGAGCCTGCTTGGGATTCTCTCTCTCTCTCTCTCTCTCTCTCTCTCTCTCTCTTTCTCTCTCTCTCTCTCTCTCTCTCTCTGTCTCTCTTTGCCCCTCCCCCCACTTGTGCTGTCTCTGTTTCTCTCAAAATAAATAAACGTTAAAAAAAATTTTTTTTTCAACGTTTATTTATTTTTTTTGGGACAGAGAGAGACAGAGCATGAACGGGGGAGGGGCAGAGAGAGAGGGAGACACAGAATCTGAAACAGGCTCCAGGCTCTGAGCCATCAGCCCAGAGCCTGACGCGGGGCTCGAACTCACGGACTGGGAGATCGTGACCTGGCTGAAGTCGGACGCTTAA
This sequence comes from Prionailurus viverrinus, assembly GCF_022837055.1. Taxonomy (NCBI): domain Eukaryota; kingdom Metazoa; phylum Chordata; class Mammalia; order Carnivora; family Felidae; genus Prionailurus; species Prionailurus viverrinus. Next base: position 185,482,224 of record NC_062561.1, on the reverse strand, counting down.
CCGACTGCGCCACCCAGGCGCCCCCAAAATAAATAAACTTAAAAAAAAATGAAAGAAGTTTTTATTATGGTATTGCCAGGATAAATGAAAAGATCCCATAGGTATTTTAGAAAGGGAAGTACCTATTACAGATTTTAATATATGTGCAACAAATGGACACTCAAAATGGCGTAGACAATTGTGAATGTCTCTTACTAAGGTGTGTGTGCATGTGTATATATCTTTCTTAAATGAGTTCTGTAACTACACTAGCCCAAGGAGGAAGAAGTGTTATAAGTATTACATAAAGAAACTCAAGGTACATTTCTTTCATTCAACTTTTCCCCAATAAAACTTCTTTTAATTACTATACATGTGACTCCCATGCACTCCCTAATTTCATTCTTAGGCCAATGGGAAATATATTTCTACTGTTGTTATGAAACCTCCAAAGTTAATTACTGAAGATAGTTGGATTATTTTTTGCTTATCTTTATTCTGTTGGGACTATACATCATTTGCATGTAGCAGTGTAGGGTAAGTTCACTTCCGACACAGTCAATTATATAAGTCTATCAACAGCTATTTTATTATGGGAACAATAGAGACAGACGGCTCGGACTCTGTGATGAATGTAGATTAGAGAGAGGTCACCCTGACATACATAATTAGTTTTAGAATGTTAAATTAATAGGTAGAACGCCCCTAAGGCAACCATACATTAAGGCTGAAGCTGCAGGATCTGGAGTCCAGCTCCTGTCTGCTATTGTCAGCACTGCCATGGCTCAACGCACTGCTTGTGGAATGGCATAAGGTATTATGGCAAAACTAAATGGCTGTAAAAACAAAATTTGCATAATACTGTGGTCATACTACATATATTTCCCTTCAGAAACATTTATGCAGCTAAATGATGATGCAAATTCCTAATGGGGGTTGGCTTAAACAGATAAATCTGTGGGTGCCTTATGAGAACTAAATAGATGTTTAAACAAGGGTTCAATAAGCAATTGATAATAATATTCAGATAAATGTCGTATTTCTTGTCTGTACTTGCTGTAAATATTAGCTTAAAATGTGAAGGATAAAGAAAAGACATTTTTTTTCCAGTTATAAACTATTTATTTGGTTTTCCATTCATATGTAGATAAAATATAATATGTATGGCAGAGTCATGTACAAGAGAGATGGAAGATGACAACCAAACTTGACTTCTGCTATAATCAATGGCTGATAATATTTTTATTAATGACAATATGATTATTATTATTGTTATTAACCTGTCTGAATGAAGAGAAGGATGATTTTTATAGAGAACAAATAGAATTTTCTAGACACTTGTAGGAGAAACTTGAAGCAATCTAGAGACATATCTGCAGCATATAATTTGTACCATAAGTTATACTATTTTTTGTCAATAGTATAATTTGTTCACAGTTTGGTGTTTATATTTGTCAGGTACTAAAGTAGATAATCTATTATGCTATCTACTTTAATATGCAGAGCATACCTTAAGATAGATATTATTATCCACATTTACTAATGAGGTAAATGAAATAGCTATTGGTTGTGAGGCCCTGATCACACAACCAAATGATGACAGATCAAGGACTACCTGAATCTGAAGCCCATATTCTAAAGGCTTTATATAATCTTTTGTCTTTACATCATTCAGGTCCCAAATGATTGAGTTGGGTCATACACAAGTTTAGATAAAATAAGTGATTAGTAAGCATATTATTCATCTCTAGCACCAAATTAGATACTTTCTCAATAACTCTGTGGAATGTTTCTGACCTATAGCCCAGAAAACTTAAAAAACTTCCTCAAGGTCATATAGTCAGAGTTCAAAGATCATGATTAATTTGTAAATGTTCCTTTTTCAAGTTTATCACAACCTCTGAGAATTCAATGGATACTCACCCAGTGAAAGCCTCAGTGTTTCTAATGCTGCCATAAAAATATAAGTTTTGTGTTTGTATAATTTAGGTTGATTTAGGGTAGTGATTTAAACAGACCAACAGACTCTGTTTCAGTCAGTTATGAAATTTTTTAAAAAGCTAATCACTATTTTCTCAGAGATAATGACAGTAAAATAAAATGTCATAGAATAGTTATCCCCTGCTGTTAGATAAGTGCCAAGGTAAAACCAATTATTTATTTGATAATCACTATCTTACGGGAAATAAATACCAGAAAATCACTGAGGTCTTCTCAAAAAAGCTGAAGATTCTCATTCTACAACAACTTAATATCATAAGATGAAGTATTTCATCTGATACTAAATGATCAGCTACAAATTTAAATATTATAGAAATAATATATATGTATCTAAACATTCATACTATTCTAGTATTTACTTCAGTTCTTTCCTTCTTTACAAAGTTTTTAGAAGTCCTAATGCTCTGAAGTCTTGCAGACTTCACAAAATCTAAGTGATCCCTAATAAATCAACCATATATTTCTTAGCAGAGATGAACTTTTGTTTCTGTTTTTCCAAGGAGAGATATACAGGAGGATTTATGCTTGTGTTCAGTGAATAGGAATTAAGTAGCAGTTTTGATACCCTAAGTTTTGTCCCTAACCTATTTGTCCCTAACCCAATGGCTTTCACCCACCACAAAAAATAATAATAATAAAATAAAATAAATAAAAACAAATGTCCATCTTGCTTCTATATACAGGTATGATCAATCAAGCACTTGAAATGTTACCATATAGGAGATGATACTTTTACCTAATTTTCAAATCTGCATTTGCAAAGGTGTTATTTTTTTAAGTGAAAAAGGCACAGCTGGTCCTGATTTTCCTTCTAGCAAATTCCTGAGCTTTGTTTTTAGACAGTACTGAAATGCTAGATCCAGGTTAGATTTCCAGATATCAGAGTTTGGCATAAGGATGCAGTATTACTGCAAGGCAAGAGCACAAAATAATATTTTAGCAATAGTTCCAAAGATAAGATTGAATATTTTAAGGTAAAGACTCAGAATCTAGAATAAGTTAAAGAGAAAAAGTACAGGTGAACATGAATGTACACATATTTTGCATGCGTGCATGCGTGCACACACACACACACACACACACACACACAGGTAAGAGATGACAATCACATTTTCACTGGGCAGTTAAAGGTGGTGCCTAGAGACACAGCTTAAGATATAACCAATAACCCATTCTATGTGGTTCCCATTACCGTATGTTTTAGGTGGGGCAAACAGCAGTAATGAAAGACTCATATGCTTTTGTAGAAAATGTTTGATATCATTTCATGGAAGATACTTTTTTTCCTAGTAATAATTAAAGAGAGTCTGCTTCTAACTTGCTTACCTGATTTTTTTCCCACTCATTGCAGGAATGGGTTTGGGGTTATGTAAGAAGGTATCCAATGATGGAAAACAGAGTTGAGGAATATGGTCCCATGGTAATTCAGATAAAAAAAAGTGTCAATATCGTGTCCTTCTCTTTGTCATATTTATTGAGAACAAAAATATACAAGAGCAAAGTCATGACATATATGGAATGTTCTAAAAGCAAGAGGAGGGCCTAAAACTATGAAAAAATTATTGTGTGGGTAAAGATCTATGGTAATACCTTAATTCAATAGGACACATTTTATAAAAACAATCAAACAAATTTAAGATTAGAATTTGTACAAGATAAACACAATCTAGTGGTCACTAGATAAGGTCACTAGGTGATAGGTCACTAGATAAGGCCCACAGATGCCTTAAGTTTATGTGCCATGTGTAACCAAGTTTTAATTTGAATGTCTCTAGTCAGGAAGCAGTTGCCATAATTCACAGAAGTGGACACCTGTCCGCCTCCCATGTTTAACAGCCTGTCCACTAAAAGCATTTGAGGTTTCGCTTCTATTATAGGTACAGGGGTGGTTCTGGTGCGGACAGAGTCCGGGTTCAAGGCTTGGTGAGTGGGGGGGCAGAATGGATTTCAGCCCTTACACACCTTCTGCACAGTGTATGATCCTCACAACCATATATAATGTCTATTTTCTCAAACCATGAACCTTCAATTATAGGCTTTTGTCAAACACTATTTTCTGCAGTTATTAAAACAATATATTTTCTCCATATAAAACTGTAACACTGAATAAGTCTATTCAAACAATACAACACTCTGTCCTCCATGAATTTCAGATATGTCCAATCCCCTACCACTCTATTAAGAATCATTAATGTAGAAAATGCATTAGAAGATAACTCTAAACATATTGAATCTTCTTGGTTTCCACAAAAAATTTTTTTTGACTTAATATAGTTTTTACTATTAGATGCCTTCCTTTTATTATATGTTTGGAGAACATCTGACCCTGTTAGTCTTGTTGATAGACCCACAGGGGCCTACAATAACCACTCACTGCCTCTTTGGAAAGCCTTCCCTTCCTCCATTAGAACATCATGTGTTACTATAACATTTGGCAATATCTAGTAAATTTAACACTGTTTACAACATGCAGCTGTGTTTTGTTCCTAAATAAAGGAAAGTAATTGTGAACAACTTTAAACTACCAAGAAAAATTCTTATGACTACTAATAAAATGCACCTATTATTCAATAGGAAATAACCCAATTGAGGGTTCTTTTTTTTTCATGATTGATCTCATTTTCTATTTTATAGTTCCAGGAAACTAATGGAAACATGCACAGCGCTATTTTTTTTCCTCTAAAATCTAGATGTTGCTAAAATTCTCATCAAACACAGTAGGTTGATGACAGGTACAGGGAAATGGCAGACATTTAAATGATCCAAATTATAATTGGTAATTAGCTTCCAAGTTATTCTTGTCTTTTTCAGTTGAAAAGAAGACATTTTTACAATTACGTAATTACCACAAAGAAATATAAATATCCTATTCAGACCTAATATTCATGTGGAATATAACTTACAGTAGCTGAAAATGTGTATTTGCCTATATTATGAAAGAAATATATATATAAGGCATTTTTATAACCTTGAAATGAAATTTCCTTTTAAAAGTTATACCATTATAAATAAGGGTCCTTGGAAAAGACTGGCATCATAAACTATCATTATAAATTGTTAACTTTATCTAGAACATCTCTGTACTGGGGAAATTTATTTCTTTCCTTCTGTGTGATTTCATCTACTGTACATATTTTTCATTTTAGTCACGATGTTCTGCTAATCAAAACTAGCAATATAATCTAGAGAGATCTGGGGGAATTAATTAGGTACATCTCATTTCTACTCTGCTAATCTCTATGTCTTCAGCTTAGGGAAAAGGAGCCCATCATTGAATGATAAACCAAGGAGATTCTATTTGCTTTACAGAAGGATCTGCTAAAAAGGCTGACTATGGTTTATAAATCTTTTAGTCCCATTCTGACATAGCAACACTTGAATACTGACCTTGAAATGGAAAGCATTATATTCTATAAGGAAATCAAGTAGAGGTATTACTGTATTAGCTGGTTTTATTTATATGATTTGTCTGTTTTAACCAGAGACAGACAGAGGGAGAAGTATTAGTTAAAGCTACATGGAAAAGGAGGCACAGAACCTCAAAGGACTTGGAAAGATGCTTGATGACCATGCCACTTCTAACTGCAAACAATCTGAACAAAGACATGACAGATGTGCTGCCAACTTCAATAAAATGGGTCTTATTCATGGGAAAGTTTGAAACATAAATCCAGGTTATTCCTGAATTCCTTTTCTGAAAAGGGGAAAAGGACAGTTTTTGTCTTCCCAAGTGGTGAGAAATATCCCAGCAAAAGATGTTGCTCTTTCTAACCCAAGTTAGGTAACTCAGAAGACATGTTACAATAAATGGATAGATGCCATAGGTGTATCATGGATCCTTAAGATGACAATGAGAGTTCAGTGTAATAATTCTCTGAAAGTTTGGGTAGGGGCCCCTGGGTGGCTCATTCCGTTAAGCATCCGACTCTTGATCTCAGCTTGGGTCATGATCCCACAGCTTGTGTGTTCAAGTCCAGCATTGGGTTCTGTACTGACAGCTCGGAGCCTGCTTGGGATCCTGTCTCTCCCTTTCTCTGCCCCTTCCCTGATGGCTCGTTCTCTCTCTCTCTCTCTCTCTCTCTCTCTCTCTCTCTCAAAATAAATAAACAAACAACTTAAAAAAATTAAAGTTTGGGTAATTGGGTTTAGTAATCTGGAATCTGGTTGTATTCCAGTCATTACACATGTCTCCAGTAAAGGAACCAACTTTTTTCTTGGTTGTTAAATGTTAACTAACTGATATTTGCATTCCTGTGTGTGCTTTCTTAATTTTTTTTTTAATGCTTATGTTTGAGAGAGAGAGAGAGAGAGAGGGACAGAGACAGAGACAGAGTACAGGTAGGGGAGAGGCAGAGACAGAAAGGGAGACACAGAATCCAAAGCAGATTCCAGGCTCCAAGCTGTCAGCACAGAGCCCAGTGTGGGGCTTAAACTCAAGAACCGTGAGATCACAACCTGAGCTGAAGTTGGACACTTAACCAACTGAGCCACCCAGGCGCCCCATCCTGTGTGTGCTTTCTTAACCAAAATAGATGTTAAATTTTATTTGTCTTGGCAGTATTCACTAAGAAATTATAAGCATTTTCAGTTTAAATAAATTACAATTTTAGAATTAAAAAAGATAGCAATTTTTGAAAAAATATTATTTCAAGAAATCAAGGCATAGGGCTTGTATTTGTAAAATGAATGCCATACTCTCAATAACTGTTCTAAAATACATTGTAGTGTTTGTGTGTGTGTGTGTGTGTGTGTGCGCGCGCGCGCGCGCGTGTGGTGGAGATTTTTATGTGGAGGTACAGGAAAGAGTGAAAAAGAAAGGAAACATGGCAGAGACACCCAGGAGTGCTATTGAGGGCCTGGGCCACAGTGCTGACTCCCAGGGCAAGGAGGAGTTCTGTTTTGGCCCATCGTGGAGGGGAGCTGTGGCTGTCTTCCAGCCAACAGTTTAGTGTCTTTATTTTTTTTTATTAATATGAAATTTATTGTCAAATTGGTTTCCGTACAACACCCAGTACTCATCCCAACAGGTGCCCTCCTCAATGCCCATCGCCCATCCCCCCCTCCCTCCCATCCCCCATCAACCCTCAGTTTGTTCTCAGTTTTAAGAGTCTCTAAAGTGGTTCTCAAATACTTCCCCTTCAATTATTAGGAAAACATTGATTTCAATCACTCATGAGACCAACATGTTGCAGGTATATTTTATAATTTAGGGTGCAAGAAGTGGCATTTCCACTGTGCTGTATACTTAAACATGGTTAAAATGGTAAATTTTATGTATATTTTGTCAAAATGAAAATAATAATTTTATAAAAAGCGATGCAATAAAGTAAAATAACAGTTTGATAAATTATTATAATCAATTGTTCATAATATCTGATTCCTAGGAACTGCCCAAACTCTCATCTCCTAGTTACAAGGAGGTCTGTAGAATTTCTGCACACAAATGGAATGATTTTTATTTAAAACTTATTTTCAAATTTTACTATCTCTAGCAGGTTTTAGAGAGCTGGATTTTCACATCCTTTTGTTTCCGTTGATACTTCCTACCCTGCCAATAGCAATTATATGGCAGTGGTAAATTGAACACAGAGATATTAAAGTCCTGACAAGTTCATTTCATGTTTTTTCCCCTATAGTTGTAGCTTCTTAAATCCAATTTCCTACAGAATATAATAAAATTGTGAGTTTCATGTCCCCTTCTGAAATTGGGAGTAACTTTGTTACCGGCCCTGAGAAATTTGTTCTCCTTCTAGTAATGGATCATTTTCACCCCTCGAGTCTGGATGTGAGCAATGTCCCAATCTTTAGTCTGATTTTCCTAGAGACTATTTTTGCATTGCCAGAATAGAAATGGCCCCAGAACAGTGAATTTATGCCTCCATAATGAATATGGTTAGTCCACAATCTCACGCCAAGTACATGTTCATATCATCTTTATGACCCACATAATATATCACAGAGCTACAGGCTGAAAAGAAACTAATTAACCTTTAATGAGATGAGGACACTGTAGGACAGTTGGCTCTAGAGAAGGGCTGCAATTCCCACACCGAGACGTTCACCTGGGCTCCATGCCATTGTAGATCTACTACCTATGTCTGGCGCCAGCCTTCTTTACACTACCAAGTCTGTCCACAACAAACAAAGCAAAATAAGTCAAAATGTTACCCAAGAGAAGCCTATCCAGCTGGGCTAATATAGAGAATATGGAAATAAGTAAAATGTCTACTACAGCTGTCCTCAACATCTCTAGTTAAAGGAAATTATACACTTTGTAACCTCATCAAAGACCTGCTTTAAAGGACTTTAACCATGCAGGTATGAAATTAAAGGAACATTCTCAAACCAAAAAGTGCCATTAATATGTTCACTTTTATCATGATGGAACCTGACACATTTTCAATACTGTTTGATTCATATTAAATTTCAGTTGAAGATAAAGGTTCAGCGAGTTGATCTATATACCCAGTTTCTAGGATTCACATAATTGCTGGAATTGCAGATAAGGATTGGTTGTCTGACAAATGGGCAAAAGAATAATGCTCACAGAGTGTTTATTAATGTTTTGAAAGTCGAGAGAGAAGTCTCTTTGGAATAGTTTGACCTTCATTCTAATTATGACTTGACAGTTATTCTAGAAAGAAAATACAGAGGCTGTAAAACATCTTTCTCTTCATATTGATCTTTCCATTGAATCTGGACAAACATTTTTATCAGGTGGCACATTAATATGGGAAACACTTAGGCATTTATCTGGGAAAGAGCAACGATGTCATCCAGGCTTCTCTACTATTATCTGTTCAATTTTCCACATGTAAAAGGGGAGAATTCAATTTCCTTCTCTTGGCTCAAATCAGTCTGTAGTAAATTATAATGAATTAAAGTCCTTCCTTTTATTTATCACACTTAAGTAAGACCAATTCTCAATTGTTATTTGTAAACTGCATGCATGTTATATGATAGCATTAAGATTATTAAGGCCTTAAATTTTAAGGACTACTTAATCTATAAACTAATGATGTTACCTTACTGCCAATGACTTATATTTTTAGAGCAAGTTTCCTTCTTTTATTAATTTCTGTATCTCCTGAGGTCTAGTTTTGAAGGCTATACCACTAATACTTTGTTTTTCCGAAACATCTGCTTTTCTGATTACCAGAAATACTGGCTTCTCTGAAGTTTTTTCAGAAGAATGGAATAACATGATAAGACTTTAAAGTTAATAGTAGAAGAAAACATGCTAACAGTTTTTAAGCCATTTTGGTCATATCTTTAGTGGCAGTTATGTATAGGGAGGAATTATAATCCCAGGATTAAACAGTTTGTAGGCTTGATATACTAGTAGAAGAATAGTTCCACCTCCTATCACCACACACACACACAGAGTAATACTTGTTATTTAATGGAAACTTGTCCACTGAAGGGGAAGGGAAGTTTACGGACTATATATTATATCTATTTCTTAGGAATATGGATTATTAGAGTTAGATGTAAGGGGTTCTGAGCAATTATTCTGGTTCAGTGGTTCTCAGGATTTGGACATAAGCATCACCCAAAGAGCTGACTGAAAGTGAAGATGTGGTAGGGCCCACCTTAAGAAATTGTGAGTTAGTGGACCTGGGATGAGACCCATGAGTCTGCCTTTTTTTTTTTTTTTTTTTTTTTTTTATTTTTTTTTTTTTTTCAACGTTTATTTATTTTGGGGACAGAGAGAGACAAAGCATGAACGGGGGAAGGGCAGAGAGAGAGGGAGACACAGAATCAGAAACAGGCTCCAGGCTCTGAGCCATCAGCCCAGAGCCTGACGCGGGGCTCGAACTCACGGACCGCGAGATCGTGACCTGGCTGAAGTCGGACGCTTAACCGACTGCGCCACCCAGGCGCCCCGAGTCTGCCTTTTAAATAAGTATCCCAGGTACTTCTTTTTTTTTTTTTTTTTTTTTTAATTTTTTTTTCAACGTTTATTTATTTTTGGGACAGAGAGAGACAGAGCATGAACGGGGGAGGGGCAGAGAGAGAGGGAGACACAGAATCGGAAACAGGCTCCAGGCTCTGAGCCATCAGCCCAGAGCCTGACGCGGGGCTCGAACTCACGGACCGCGAGATCGTGACCTGGCTGAAGTCGGACGCTTAACCGACTGCGCCACCCAGGCGCCCCTCCCAGGTACTTCTGATGAAGGTGTTCCATGGGCCACTGAAAATGTTAGCTTAATGGTTCATTAAAAGTATGGGTTCTGAATCCTAAAGTGAATAGGGCATGAGGAGGTTCTTGTAGTCTTGGAATTAGGTTGTGGCAGAACCCCTTGTCTTGAGGCTGCCACTAATAAAGACTGCCGAAGGACAATGCTGATTTCTTGGGAAGAGCTACACAATTTGCATAAGCCCAGCAGTTATGTTAAGAGAGAAAGGATGAAATTCAAACTTTGAAGACTTCTCTGAATAAGAACCTCTGACTCCCACCAAGGCTCTGGAGCAGGAAAGGACAGAGACCCCTAAATGAAAAATATCTATGATGAGAAAAATGATTAAATATCTGAGCATAAAATAAGAATCTCAGAATTTGTAGAAGAGAGTGACTAATGTTGGATTGTCTTCAGGATCCATGTCAGTAATTAAACAATTGAATACTTCTCCTTTTGGACAGGATAAATTCCCAGGATTTATGGATATTTAGCAAAGTGAAATGAAGCCTAAAGAGAGAGAGAGGGAGAGAGAGAGAGAGAGAGAGAGAGAGAGAGAGAGAGAGAGAGAGAGAGTGCTAATACTATCCCTGCTAATTGGGACAGATCAGTGATCAAATGATTATTAGGAAAAATAAAATAAAGTTACCCCTGGTTTATGAAGTAGTTCACACAATGTGCAAAGCTTAAAGAAGGAGAGGAATGAGCCTGAATTTATTTCACTCCTCTTTTCTACTGGATAATTCCCTAGAGTAAGACAATGAGTATCTGCTCTAACTTTTAGGTCAAGAGGAATGTCTATATGAATTCTAGCAATACATTTATTTTAATAAAGTTTGATCACCATAGAATAATTTTGAATAATTTGCATAGTTTGCTATTTAGGACTTTTACTGTCACTTAAATTTATATCAATATGACTAATGTGATAAAGATACACCAATAACTGATCATTTTTATTATGTTTTATCAACTTTCTTGGTCCTATAAATCAAAAACACCAGGGTAAATTTATCTTTCTTATTCCTTCTTACAAAAATCCCTCTTCATCTTAAAACTTCAAGTTTATCTGTGTCTTTATTTTTCTGCAAGGTATTTCTCTATCTTATAACTTATCTTCAACAAGTTTCATTAGAATACAGCCACATCCACTTATTTATCTGTTGTCTATGCCTGCTTCCATACCACGGCAATGGACTTACCTACTTTGACAGAAACTACATGACCCACAGTATTTACTCATTGGTGCTTTACCAAAAAATTTGTTACCACTGTTTCAGACTATCTAGTTGTTCTTTCATATGAATTCCAAGTCTCTGTTTAAATTCTTCATCTCTTCAGTTTGTGCATCTTTTCTTCAGTTATTTTAACATTTTTATAACAATTATTTTAAAAGTCCTTGCCTACTATCTCCAACAACTTGACTACTGTCTCCAACAATTTCTAGGTCTTCTTCTATTGTCTGATTTTTCTCTTAATTTATTATCATATTTTCCTTACTCTTTTCAAGTCCCAACTTAAAAAAAAACATATTCCAGTAATTGTTTTTAAAGAATAATAGTGACTAAAGAAATGTTACTTTTATCCAGAGAGAATTGGCTCTTTCCTTTATTAAGCAGATAATTTGAAGGGTCATTTGTATTCAAACAAATTAATCTGCATTGGGCCTGAGATTATTTTTTAGTTAGCCACAGTCCACATGTATTTGAAGGGCAAGTTCTGTAATGTGTTTGTTATATTGTCTTCTAATGGCACTTTCTCTTCTAAGCACCATGAAGCTTCACTATTCCCTCTTTCACCATAGCCTTCTCTGGCTTTTGATTGATATCCTGGCCTTGTCTTGCCTGAAACATCGCCTTTTGGAGGTTTTAAACTTAATTCTTTAGCTTCCTACTTGACACAAATTCAAAACCTGGCAAAGAGAGCATCAGTGTATTTTTTGTAAACCCCTTCTTTTAAAATAACTTTGATGCCAAAGCATTATGAGATTGGGAGTTATTTCACTGTGCTTTTCTGCTAACCTCCAGCTTTCTGTACTATGATAGCACTAGATGTACATTTGGGGCTCCTCTAGATTTCAATCTGTCATGCAAGAAAACATAGCCCAAATACTCTTCAGCTTTCCTTTCCCTCTTTTAGCGTCCTTCTGCCTCTAATGAGGTATCCTCAGTCTCAGCCTATTTCTCCAGGGGAAAAAAATCTAGCTGGTGATCTCAACTTGTCTAGGAAAACTCTTCTCTCTCTAGAATTTAATTCATATAGTCTTATCTGGTTCCACAGCTGTACATTGTTTTTTAGAAGTATGATTTTTATAATTTTCCCATTTTCTGCGTGTATAAATGAGTGTCTCAACCTATTACATCTTACTTGGAAGTGGAAATCCCAAATTAAATATAATCCTAACTGCCATATTTAAGAACTTGAACAGTATATGCTCCAACTTACCTTTCTGCCTTTCTCTTTTACTACTCCCCAGGTCACCTGCTATGCTACAGCAAAATTGGATTTTTTAGTGTTTTTAATAACACACCAAATTTTCCTGCCTCTGAGTCCCTGTTCATGCTGGTCTAAGCAACTCACACCCACTGGAATTCTGTCTGTTCTTAAAGTCTCCCTTCAAATATCATTATTTTATGCAGTCTTTTCTTACATTCTCATTTGGAAATAATCTCTCCCTGCTTTAAAATACTTTCTAGATATATTTTACCTTCTTTATAATACATAACATTTTGTATTATCTTCTGTCTTTAAAAAAACATCCTATTCCCTTCAAAACACAGATTATAACGCTTTATAAGTAAGATGTAGCCAAGTCCTTACAAGTATGGTTTGTGCTTAACTCACTTTATAGGTCCTTAAATATTTTGCACATAAAATGTTGAGAAACAGCAACTGATCACATGACACATCCCTGTTATGTCATGACAGTCTCTGCTTCTGTGTTAGGCATAGAACAGCTTTTTAAAAAATAGCTTTATTGAGGTATAATTGACTTACAATGAACTATACATATTTAATGTGTACTATTTGACACAAGTATACACCCTTGAAACCACAACCACCATCAAGATAATGTACATACCTATCACTGCAAAGTTTTATCATTTGTAATCTCTCCCTTCCATTCCCAAACATAAATAACCACTGATATATTTTCTGTTTCTAAAGATTAATTTGTCTTCCTGAATTTTGTATAAACAGAATCATACAGTGAGTACTCTTTTCATTTGGCTTGTTTCACTCAGTGAAATTATTTTGATAATTATACACGTTGTTTCATGTGGATAGATATTTGGATTGCTTTCATATAGTGGTTATTACAAATAAAGCTATTATGAACATTCATGTACAAGTCTATATGTGGACACATGTTTTAATTTTTCTTCAGGAAATACCTAGAATTAGAATGACTGGATCGTATGGTAGATGTATGTTTAACTATTTAAGAAGCTGTAAGTGTTTCATTTTGCCCCTTTAAATTCCTACCAACAATTTATGACAGTTCCAGTTTCTCCATTCCTTGGTATGGTTAATCTTTTTAAACTCACCTAACGGGTATGTCAAGTAGTATCTCATTGTAGTTTTACTTTGTGTTTCTCTAGTGATAAATGACACTCATCTTTTTTTATGTGGGATTGATTGTCATGTATTCATTTTCTAACAAGGTAAACACACACTCATACAAACATACTGAGCCACTGTTGATTAAATCCTAATTAGTTTCCTGCTCCCAAATTGGCCAGATTCCCTAATTTAGGAACATGTGGTTGGAATTTAAGAGATTTAATCTCTTTGAGTGTCTAAACATGTAACATGTTATCAAAGGCACTGTGAGTAACCTTATTTCTTTGTATGTCTTTGAAGCAAAGGAAGCTGATTTTCAGAGAGAGAGAAAACAAAATACCTATTTCAAGAGAGGGAAAGATGGAAGATATATAGAGAATACTGTTTGGATTCCACACATCTCTCTAAATTCCAGTTCCCATTATTCCTGAATCCCAACTCTTTTCTGACCTCAGGTCTCAAGAAGCACTACTTTCTTCTTGTTGACTTAATATAGCTCCAGTTGTCTCCTGTAATTTTCAATACTCAAGAAATGCTTATTTAATTCACTAAATATCTCTGCAGTGTTGGCAGTAGGTTTTAAAGGTCGAGTGATTATTTTAGAGCAATTCAAACATTTGTTCTTTAGTAAGATGCCATATTTAGCAAGTATAATTTCACTGCATGTAAATATACCATACTTCATTGTTTTCATTTTGAGCTTATAATAATAACTTCTGTATACAGTGTTTTCACAGGATTAATGGCTGGTTAGGGTTAATGGCTCTCAGCTATGCCATGGGCCATCAACTCTTCTCAGTTGGCCATTAATCCCCAGGAAATGCCTTGTACCTCAATCATTATGGTTTAATTAGGTCATTAAGAAGCTGCTGGTTAATTGCCACATTACAAGCATCAAGAGATGGGCAGGTGGCTGCAAAGACCAGAAGAATCACAGTAATCATTAAAAAAAAAAAGTAATTCACACACACACACACACACACACACACACACACACACACACAGAGGTGTGGGTTTATGTGTGTAGAATAATTAGAAAAGGTTTATATGATTTGTATGATAACTTGTAATTAAGATGTTTAAATGATTATAATTTTTTGAATGAAAAATGTAATTGTAATAACAATCCTTGAAGAAGATATCAAGTTTCAAATTTTATAAAGAATAATTGGCTAAAAATTTCCTAAGTGTGATTTAACATTAGGACATAGAATTGGAATAGTTTTAAATCTAGATGTTCCATCAAGTAGCTACCTTGTCTTGGTGAAACCCCCCCCCCTTTTTTTTCCACATCTCAGTTTTCTCCTCTATAAAATGGGAAAGCAATGCTAAAATTTGGGGTGTGCTGAAATTTGTTAAAATTTTAATTATTGAAAATATACTTAAGCTAAGAAAAATTTAAGTTTTGTAGAAGAAATAAACTTCTTTTAAATTCTGTTTATCTTACAAACTCAAATCAAGATATAAAGTTATATTTTGCACAATTCACCAATATCAAGAATAAAAATTTTCACTATACATTATACAGATATTAAAAAGAGGATAAGAGAACATTGTGAACAACTTTATATTACTAATTTTAGCAGTTTATAGGAAATAAAAAATTCCCTGAAAGACAGAAACTATCAAAACTTTCATAGGAATAAATAGATAACAAACATAAGTCCCATATACATTAAATAAATCAAAATTGTGGTAAAAATTTTTCCCAGAAAGAAAACTCCAGAACCAGATGGCTTCACTGAATGTTTAACAAAGAAATTATATTTATTCACACAAACTTTTCCTAAAATGTATATCTAGACACATGTTTTTCTAGTCCCTTTCTTCTGCCAGAGAAATTGTATAAGAAGAATCATTAGTTTGACTGGTAAATATGATTCTTCAGTTTGACACTAAGGCTCGGAACTGATGGGGCAATAGCATACAGTTTCTTTCAAAAGAAAAGATAATTAAATAAAAATAAATACCAATATCAACACTGAGTATAAAAATGTGAATGAACTTCAGGATATAAACCACTGACACTATACAATATAAAAAGAGTATATAAGAAGAAACATTGAATTAATGTAAAGAATTTACTTTCTCATGATATGACACTAAGGAAATTATACATGAACTGTTCTTCTAAAAGATAACATAAATTGTAAGGACCAAATAAATAACTGACCAAATGCTTAAGGATATTTTATGTTTATTTTTTAATGTAGAAACTAACATACCTTAAAGTTGATTCAATTAAAAACCATTTATTAAATACTCATTATCTAATAGGGACTGTGAGAATTTATGCTGGGAAAACAAGATGAAATCTAAGAAATTTTGAGAAACTAGATTGTTTTCTCAATCCATACTTTCTGAATGACATAGTTCATCACATTCTTATTCATTAAACAGAACTGCTGTTTGGTTGTATATATTATGCTGGGAAACATTTTGTGCCCATGAGACCATTACTCTACACACGTCTGTAATGCAGATAATAATAATTGACAATCTCAGGACCAGAGAGAGAGGGCAAATACATTGGAAGGTTTCTGTTAGTTAACGTGGCCATTAGGGCAAAAGCGTGTCTGAATTATAAGTTGTTTAGAACTCAAAGGAATAACAGTTCTACATTTTTTTTTTTAGCCTAGAGAAGTGTTCAGTCTAGAAAAACCAAGAACCTAGTTGGAAATCTGCTCTATGATACCATAAATCTCTCCACAATACATTATTCTTTGTACTACGATTTTACAGGCTAGAAGAAGGCTGGTATTTGAGGGCAAGGAGGGTAAGAGATGCCACATCCTCTTATTAACTTCCCGTGTATCATGATGCTGATACTGTTTTGGGATTCTTTTCCCCTAGAATGTATTCATTCACTCATTTAAGCAATATGTGAGTACCCACTATGTGACAGTATCTGTTCTAAGTCTTGGAAACACAGTGGTGAACAAGACAGTGTAGGTTAGCTCTTATAATACTTATATTCTAGTGGGGAAAGAGAATTCAACAAATAAACAAATACACTTTCAAAGAGTTTTAACTGCCATTAAGGACAAAAAAGATAGGAAGTTTAGGTAATTTAGGTTGGGTCATAAGGGAAGACTTCTGCGAAGTGCCATTTGAGCTGGGATTTGAATGGACAGAAGCCAGCCTTGTGAAGATCAGTGGGAGAGATCATTCTGAAGGCAGAAGGACTGGTTGCTGCACAAGTAGTGAAGCTGAAATGAAAATATGCATCTGACTAGAATGCAGTGGGTGAGAGAGGAGCAAGATGAGGTGAGATCAAGGAGGACATTGTAAACAGTGAGGAATTGGGGCTTTCTGCTAAGTGCATTTGCAAACCATGTGAAAATGTTGAGCCACTGGAATTCAGAGTATTAAACCTCAGGAAGAAGTCAAAGCAGACAATAGAAATTTGGGTGTCATTGGCAGAATCATTGTATTTAGGATAATGAGATTGAATGAAAACATGTAAATAGAGAACAGAAGTAGCCTCAGGATAGGGAGGAAGGCTATTCCTACAATGTGATTCTGTGCTTTGAAGATCTGTGAGCACTGGTCTTAATTCTTTTATATTTTAGTCAAATTTAGGGAGGGGAGGTTAGAGAAGATGGACAGTTAGAAGTTTCATTAGGAGGGTATGGTTCAGTTTGGGAAGTTTGAGAATTGATAGCAGCCTACAGAACAGAGTTGAATTCTACACTTAGGACAGATTTGTCCTCTGTTTGTTTCTGCCACCTTGGAAACACAACAAATATTTGCTTGAAACTTGCCACACTATAGGCATGGAGGAGCCAACTTCCTGCCCAAGACATCAGCCTGAGGGCTCTTCAACCTGGAATCTCAGGTTGCTTCTCCACATCTTGCAGGTCATTCTTTGAGGGAAATACACTGTTATCTCCCATGATGCATAGGGCAATATTCAACAACTTTTAGCAATTACATTCAGATAAATTGCATTTTCTCCTTTATGGATTTTTTTCTTTAATTGTAGCAGATACCACAATTGTGTTTTAATTTTTAAAAATGTTTATATTTGTTGTTGTAAATGGTTCTTTTTTATCAACCTTTTTTCCTTATTATATTAGAAGTAAAAAGAACAAACTTAAGGCAGACACAGCAGAGGCTACTATTTACAGGACTTAAATGCTCTTTCTTAGTGTTGGAGTTTCCACCACCTTTGCAATATCTTTCATTCCAGTTCCAGATAATCCTTCTGCCTTTAAGATGGTCCTCTGGCTAATGTTGACCTGGCCACAACTAGAAATTAACCTTGCCAACTCAGAAAAGTTGCAGGCTAAAAAGCTTCTGAAAGTCATCATTACCCCTGCTGTCTTCCCAAAGGAAACCAAAACAGTAAAAACCACATAGCAGTCAAAGTCCAAACGATAAAACAGAAACTATTCTCCATTTTGAGAAGAGACCAAATTTAATGGTGGGAATTTGTTATCCATGTACGGAATGGCTGAGAAGCCAAACAGGGAATGATTGGATAATCAGTCATGTTCATCAACAGCAGGGGCCCAGTCATCCCAGGGCTGGAAGGTGGAAGAGAGGGTATAGTGTTACTGGAACCTAAAAGTGGCCCCTTCAGTGGCTACTGAGGCTTCCCAAAACAGAGAGAGAGGAGGATCCATATCCAGGTTTCTCTCTTTCTCCATCTCTTCAATCTGCTACTAGTGTCTCCCATTGGCCAAATCCTGATGGAGGGAATTGGTAGAGGAGGCTGGGAAATGCAAGGTGCAGGGATTAGCCCCACTGTCATAGGGAGAAGAGTAGGAGAAGGACAAAGACTGGTTCTGAGGGCAAACAGGCCTGGGACTACTACAGAGCATTCTAGATTATAGCTCAAGAAACTCTAGAACTACTCTTTATTTCATAAGGGTAAATGCAGTTAAAATATGCAATATATGAGCCTGGGTGGGTCAGTCTGTTAAGTGTCTGACTTTTGGTTTCTGCTCAGGTCATGATCTCAAGATTCCTGAGATCGAGCCTGATGGTGAGGAGCCTGTTGGGGATTCTCTCTCTCCCTTTCTCTGTGTCCCTCCTCTGCTCACACTCACTTGCTCACTCTCAAATAAAGTAAAAAAAAGAAAATTAATATGCAAAGGATTTGAGCTGCCTCTATTCAGTTTTAGGATAAAGTGTATCTTTTGGCACCTATTTTAGATTAAGCATGTCTATTTTAGAATTTCCTAAAGAAACCCATCTTACTAATAATTTAATATTACTCAAATTCCTACACATCAGAGTATGAAATATGCATCGAAGTAAGATTGGGAAGAAAAAGAAAAAGCACAATTTGTGCACATGGTAGTTCTCTACAGGTTTGTTGAAACTCTGACTTAAAGTCGGATTTTGGTACACATCTGTTTTTGGGGCAGAAAGATACCAAGTAGAGACTACTGCTAGTAAGTCTATTCTTTCCCCTAGGTTTTCACTGATACATAAAAATAAGATAAAACATCTAAACATCTCTGAAAGTCAATTAGATTTTGATTCCTATGAGACATGCTAAATTTAATTAGCAGGACAAAGAATCTAATCTGAAAACCCAAGTTTACAGTCATGAAGCTCCTCATGTGTTAAAGAGGTCTGAGTACATTAAAGTGCTCCTATCTGTTTATTTATTTGTAAAATGCAGTTAGCAACACCTGCCATAGCTACATCAGAGGATTATTGTGAAGGCAAAGAAGATTAGAAAAGCAGCTTTGAAAAATGTATAATTAGGTACAAATGTGATCTATGTTAATTTCTTATCAACTAGTACTTGACATTTGCCATAGCACAGCCGCTTACAAGAAGTGGGGCTTAACAAATAATATTATTATTGATAACATTATTATGTTTCCCCACCATGACCTATAAGAGATGATACTTCCAAAAGAATGACTGAGGTGTCTGGGTGGCTCAGTTAGTTAAGTGTCTGACTTGATTTTGGCTCACAGGTCATGATCCTGTGGTTTGTGGGTTCAAGCCCCACATTGGGCTCTGTGCTGATGGTGCAGAGCTTGCTTGGTATTCTCTCTCTCTCTCTGCCCCTCCCCTGCTTGTGCTCTCTCTCTCAAAACAAATAAACGTTTAAAACTAATAAAGAAATAAAAAGAATGACTAACAGAATTTACTGGGAGAAGGAACTGAGGTGGCAAATGTCCCCACATGCTGCACATAGTCGTTATGGATGACTGTAGTCCGTGTGTTAAATAAACAAATGAATAAGTGATGCTCTGCCTAACTAAAAGTTTGTAGCCAAGTAACAGCTGCAATTTTAAAGAAATAAATTCTTAAAGGAATAGCCAAACAAGACATGCTTTATCTTAATTTTCTCTTGCTCAGAAGGGAGTTTTACTCCTGTACATAATGAATGAGAGTACTTCCAGGGTCAGATTGATTCCATCACTAAAATTACAGCTCAGGTTATAGAGAAATTCATCTACATCCTGCTTTTTAACCAAATTCAGTCAACTATCTCCTTAACTACATTTCTCAAGATTACTTAATCCTCTGTAGGTAGCAAAGGCAAAATTTTATATAGGCAAGGCCAACTAAGATTAAAGCTAAATTGAGGAACTTGAATTTTCATTTTACAGAGGTAGTAGAGCATCTCTCAAACTCTCCCAGTGTCATTTTAAAGGGAGTCAGGATGCTCTAAGGGACAGTAGAAGTAGTGACGATGGCTGTCATCTAAGGTCCTTCTGAAGGATTTTGGTTTTCAATGTAGGTTTTGCTTAGTACTGAAGTGGTGATAATTTGCTTTAATCCCTTTAACAAATAGTTATGACCACCTATTGTGTGCTAGCCCTGGGACTCTCATGAAGGACGATTTGGTGCTCCCTCCACAGGACATTTCGCAGTGCTTTCACTTGTTTATTTTCACATTTCTGTACCCATTACAACCCTGGTGGTTAGAGGCCAAGAATGTTGTGGAAGTTTCCCATCCCCACCCCCAAGAAAGATTATCAAGGGATCGTGGTTTGATGTTGGTGTTCGAAATAATATCAAGTTTGAAATGTCAACAGTGCTGAGATTAATATGCTTTGTGCTGGCCACAGTGCTAGGTGTTAGGTTATAATGGTGAGCAAAACCAGACATAAAAGCATCTTGCTTTCATGGTACTTAAAATTCATTTTGGGGAAAATCCTTATTCAAATAATAGTCTAAAATAGTTTTTTTCAAAAATAAACAGTGATTATTGCTTTGAAATGACAATGGTCATCTTAGGAGAGCACATACAAGAGAGGGATTTAATCTACTTAGGAAAATCAATTATAGTTTTTTTCCAAATAAATGACTGAATAGCTAAACTACCAGAATTTTTTAGTAATATGCTTTTTTCTATATTATGGATTCACAATTTTACTCATGTCACTCTTGCTCAACTGGCTTTTGAAATTTTTATTTTCTTGGTTAGGGTAATAAGATTATTAATAACCAAAAGCTTTCCTAATCTTTGTTATGGTCTGTAGTTCGATATCCTAAGTTAACTATGAAGCAGTGAATAAAACACTAAGAATATTCTTTAGGGAGAGCCTGCCTGGTTTTGTGCCCTACAAAGGACTTGGCCTGACATGGGGCTCAAACTCATGAACCAAAAGATCATGACCTAAGCCAAAGTCAGAGGCTTAACCAACTGAACCACCCAGGTGCCCCATAGTTATCATTTTTAATTGTGTGCTAAATCAATTCTTTTATGAAATTCCCTTAACTCTTAGCTTTTATTGAACCACACTATCTTCTTTCTTCTATTCCGTAAACCTGTCTCTTTTCCTAGTGGTATTTCCTGATCCTGCCCTGATATGTTTTCAGTCTATGTACAAAGTTCAGCAACTTTACTGTTTGGCTCAATACAGGGAACTCCCTATCTCTGTTGTTCATGTCATGTCCTTCTTGAGATACTGGAAACACATATAGACACTGACAAAAACTGTTTATGTAAATATCTAAACGTTTAAATATCTAAATATTTGACATTCAAACCTATAATTATACAAATAACCCTGGATACTGAATCAATTCAACCTGAACCTATTCACATATTTTTAGTTGATCATCATTAAAATCTACAGTACAGCTCCAAGCTTTATCACCTTCACCTTCAAGATCTTTGTAGTGTCTCAAATCTAACATTTCTATCAAAATATCAAAACTGACCTTAAAAATAAAAGGTTTTCCTTTACTCCTCGGATGGAACTATCTCTGTCAATTAGATTCTCCTATGTTCACTCACCATAGCTACCACATCAAGCCAGCCATTCCTGTTCCCATTGCTACTTCTGTGTGGTGATCTAATTATTTCACACCTGATCAAGTGCGTCATTCTCCTAACTGGTGACCCCTGTCTATGGACATCACTATAGCCTCCTCCCCATAATTTATTTCACTTGCTGTTAATAAAGTAATCCAATATTTCCAAAACATCATTTCAAACACAATAATTTCTTCCTCAGAAGTTCTTCTCTTTGCCATCATGGAGGGTTTACATTTTTATCTTTGCTTTATGCCTACCCTTTTACAAATCTTTCCCTTGACATCTAATTGAAAGTATTTTTCTTTAAATTTTCTCATAATATTCCTTCTCAGAGACTTCTAAAAGAAATTTCTGAATACAGTTCCTTATAACTGTTCCTTTCTCAGTATTTATTGAATGTATCATGGACAGCATTTGAGACTCCATGAAACTACCATATACTGTTACATGTCTTTGTGCTGTTCAACTCATTTCTTTCAAATTAGATTGTAAGACCCTATGGATGGGACATTGGCCTTTCACTTCTTTAAACTTTAAAAAGTCAGTTGAACACTCGACTCCTGATTTCAGCTCAGGTCATCATCTCAGGGTTGTGGGATCAAGCTCCGCATCAGGGCTCTGGGAATGAGCATGCAGGCTGCTTGGGATTCTCTCTCACTCCCTCTACTCCTCCTCCGCTCACACATGAACATTCACTCTCTCTCTTAAAAATAAAATAAAATAATTGTCAGACCCCCTGCCATTTTCTCTTCAACATCCAGCCAATGCCCTAGTGAGCACTGAGAATATTTGGTGATTATGTTAATGATGCTTATTGTTTGGTACAGGAAGAAAAAATATTGCTCACTATCATTGAACACACACACAGAGGAAATAAAACAATAATCTTAAAATGTAGAAACATTTTTAGTTCTAAATTAATTTAATGAATATTTTAAATTATCAAGGGTAGGCATTATTTACTCAATAAGCTTTTAGGATAATTTCAGTTTGGTATGATCTGTTAGGCTTCCTTTGTTTTTCAGGGAAATAGACCTCAGGATAAACCAGTTTTGAAAAAAAAAGTACAGATTTATTTTATTTACTCATAGAAAACAAATTCATATAATACTCAAAAGGAACACATTAGCTTTAAGTAAGTGTTTGTGTATTTTTAATCTATATTTTCTTCTTTCAATTTCTAAAAAAAACAGAAGAATTGAGATATTCATAATTTAGTCATGACCACATAGCCTATAATTCTGTCAATAGAGGTTCTAACCATTCTCCAGAAAGCCCTTGAATATACAGAATTAGGAAATCAAACTCATTGACCTAAACTCCAGGATACAAACTCCTTACAAATGCCAGAGCACTCACTGTAAGACTAGTTCTTCTGTTTCCTTGCTAAGGATTTACTGGTATATTGTACATCCTGGAAATAATGGATGAACTGAATTTACATGGCATGAATACAAGCAGTAGTTACTAGACAAGCAAGGAGGACACAAAACCACCTGGGATGGCTGATTAGTTGTAGGGAGAGGAGCTGATGGCTGGTTTTCTCTTTCCCTCTGACTTTTCCCTTTGACAACCAACAGCACATGAACAATGTTTGCCAGACTATTCTACCTTTGCAATTTGTCACTTTGAATCAAAGTAATTACATTGTTCATCCCTACCTTGATTGGAAGAAGTCATTATGATAGTGAATATAGTGCAGATTCTTGGGATATAGAACATCAAATTGGATAGAGAACAAACAGGGTTGATGAGGGGAGGTGAGTGGGAGATGGGCTAGATGGGTGATGGGTATTAAGGAGGGCACTTGTTGAGATGAGTACTAGGTGTTGTATGTAAGGGATGAATCACTGAATTCTACTCCTGAAACCAATATTGTACTGTATTGTAACTAACTAGAATTTAAATAAAAATTTGAAAAAAAAAAAGAAATAGAACATCAAAATGTCTCTAAATTTCAAATAATCCTTATTATGGGGACTAAACTTGAATTTTTTTTAACAAGTAAATTATTGAGAACTTTTTTGAAGAACTTTAAAATATATGGCACTAAATTATGAAACTACAGATAAATCAGCAATGACAAAGTCTATATGTCATTAAGTGTTATCATATCATACATCAACATATGCCAAAGAAAAAAAATTAAGCATGATCCAAAATGATTGTGTAATTGTGACAATATTTATTTCACCAGTTATGAATGCATCATTGTGGTTGTTTAGATATACTAAATACCAGAACATAGAAGGGAATTCAACTAAAAAAAATTTTTAAGTACATAAATTGGGCTATATTTAAGAGTTCTATCAACTGTTATTTCTTAGTTTAATAATAGTAAATTATGTTTTTACTTTGTAACAATATTGGTAACTCCAATCTCTATTCCTTCATAATCTTTTCATTACCTCTTTATAGAGAATGCCAATATACACTACTATGGATTTACTGCTATTTAACCTAAGATGATAGAAAGTAAGCTTCATGAAGATATTAGTGTCTACAATGGTGATAATCAATGATAGGTAATATAGATATCATCAAATATCTAAATAAACTTTAGCACATATCATGAGCTTAGTCCTTTTTTCATCTATTAGTTTATTGTTTATCATTTATTAGTAGTTTATTTATCCACTTAGTATCAGTTGGTTTTGATATGGACTTTTAAGGACTAATGCAAAGTTAATCCTTGTCTGTGCTTTGTCTCTGCAACCCTAACTCATTTCTGTAAAAGAAATCTGTTTCCATGAAGCTGAGTACTTTAAACACAGAAACTTCATAATCTTTGTCTTATATTCCTAGAAATCCCCTGACACCTGGCAGCCAATGGGTCAGTGTTTGAGGAAATCAAATATTTAAGATAAAAGTTGGAAACTGAGATGCTGTGGTGAGGAAATTAATTTGCAAAATTAAATTAGTCAGTCCTGCATGGTTTTTTAAGTAAATAATACTTTCTCATTTATAACTATGAACTGCTGTTTAAAAATACAATAATTACTTAAGATGAATATTTAAAAAAATTTTTTTTTCAACGTTTATTTATTTTTGGGACAGAGAGAGACAGAGCATGAACGGGGGAGGGGCAGAGAGAGAGGGAGACACAGAATCGGAAACAGGCTCCAGGCTCTGAGCCATCAGCCCAGAACCCGACGCGGGGCTCGAACTCGCGGACCACGAGATCGTGACCTGGCTGAAGTCGGACGCTTAACCGACTGCGCCACCCAGGCGCCCCTTAAGTGTTACTTTTAACTGAGATAAATGATCACTATTATAATTAAAAAAGTTTATTTCATGCGATTACATAATTCACCAGAAAGTGTTGTATACACAATTCTATTTAATCTTGGGCAAAATGACTTTCTAATTTTCTTTCTTATTCTATCCTTTATCATCTCCAAACCAAATCAAATTTAGATTTTTTGAAGTTGAATTCTCACAATGTAAAATTTAATCTGAAAATCAAGTAAGTTCAAAAAATATTTTACTTTATGCCCAGTAAGTTCTAGACACAAAGACAACCAGATGAGTAAGGTATTGTCTCTTTCCTTAGAGGCTCACAGTTGAGAGGTAATAAGACAAGTGCACTTAGAAGGAGAAAAACAAGAAAGGAGTCATCAGAAAGATAGGGTTTTAGATGTGACACTCTAAGGAATTTCTAAACGTTTGCCAAGAAAATCCTAAAATGCAAAACATCAGAGAGACTCACAAGGCATCAGGAACCTAATACTATAAAAGATCATATGATAATGACGCTTCCAACTTATTTCTTTCAGGATAATTATAAATAAATAAAGCACATTGCATTCTGTTTGTTAGTTTAATGCTTTCTGCAGCTCTACTCTCTTAAAACCTCACTCATGGCTATTAATGGATTATTCTCATCCAGTGCTATATCAATTAGAGGAGCAAATTGGAAAAAGGCAGGATATAAATCAATTCTTTTTCGAACACAGAGGGCAAGTAGATGAACCAACATACATCCCTTAAAGTGTTAGCAGCAAAATAATTTCTGCCTCTAGGAAGAATATTTGAGAGAAAACAGCATAGCTTCATCTTAATACTGACTTCTGTTTGCTCAGTTTTTATTTTTAACAAGATACACTGATATATTTAAATAATTTTAATAAAAAAACTTTGAAAATATAATGGTCTGAAAGTTTATCCATGAAACTAACAATAATTATTCATATAAATTAAACTTGAGTAATTCATTAAACTTCCAGTAATTTTGCTCATACCACCTTTAGAATATATTATTCTTAGTAACTCCAAAACAAATGTTTAAGTGCAACCAGCTGAGAAGACTAACCAAAATTGGAAAATATTAAATATTTTCATTAGAAAATTAACCAGCTTTTCTTAAAGTACAGTGAAAGTTCATCTGGAATTTGTCATAGGTCAATGAATATAAATGACCACTTGTTTTTTTCCCACATTGTCCTATTTATCCCTGTATTTATATAGAGAAAGTTTTATTTCCTAGTTGTGTAATTGGAAATTATCCAGTTGGACAAAGACCAGAGCTAGCTCAATGTTGTATTCATCACCTAGAGCACTGTTGGCCTTCAGTCAATGTTAAATATTAATAACAATAAAAGCTTCCGTAAGCAAAGCCAGGCAAAGCACAGGGGAATATCAGCAATCACTCACTCCAACACCAGCAACTTCACCCTGATCAGAAAAGATCACCCACAAGAGAAGAAGGTAGAATTCCTCATCCTGTTTAGACCTACTCCCTTAGTAGTTGGCTAGACTATACTATGACAGTTTTGGGGTGAGTCAACAATAGGTCTAAAAATCATCCAGGAAATGAACTCAGACTATTTAACATTAGACCTCTCAAAGAGCTATATTTTAATGTTTGTTGTTTGCTTGTGTTTAGAAACAGGGTAGGTTCTAAGTCAGGCTGCATACGTTATCCTGGTCTCTTAAGTTTGTACCATTCCCTCTATCACTCTTAGAACTGCAAGGGACAAGAGATTAATGGTTGTTATGTGAGAATTCAAGAAAAAAACAGATTCCACAAAGAGCTCCATTTCCAGCCTGGCTCTTATATCATGTGTTCTAGGGTTGCCTTCTAACAACATATGGGAAAGACATCAAGTGTTCCCAAACAACCTTGGCAAAACTGTAACTGTCAAATCTCTAGCAGAATATCAAGGACTGTACTTGGCAACCATTAAATAAATGAGTAGGTTTTGGCAGGATCAACACCTCTATGCTCTCTTTCTTTACAACAAAAAAAACACAAAAATTCCAATGACTTTTTTATACAGTCTCAATCCACATAATAAAAAGTACTTTTTCCTGTAATTGAATCGTCATTTTTCCCATCTATTTTCTGTAATGTCTTGTTATTTTCTATTACTATCCTTCAAGATGATAAATGCAAAACAGAAGGCTTGCGCTAATTACTGTACTATAGTTGTCTTTCACTCACATCAACTCAACGTATTAATACCTGCATCTTAAAGGCTAAATTCATTCCATTCTTTGCTTCCTAATTTGTTACAGTTCCTATAGAAGCATACTGTGACAACAGAACTCTTGCTCTGAAACCCTGTCGTGTGTTAATTAAAGAATGCTGCAGGGAGGTAAAAGATTACTGTTAAGAATCAATTGATTCAATTTTTAGTGATCAACAGACATCCAAGGTTTATAATAATCCTTCAAAGATAACACCCATGTGTATGTGAAACACAGCACTAATGGAATGTACCAAATATAAATAAGAAATATAAATGATACCTAGCAATTGGTAAGATTTACATAAAATAAAAATAAAATATACATTCATGGTAGTAAAAAGGAATTGTTCCTATACATTGGATATCTCATACAGCAAGTATTCTTAAACTTGGACCATCTCACACACTGAATATGAAACTATACTTTGTGTATGAAAATGATCACATTGAGATAGTTGTCTCCAGAGTATGGCAAACTGGCATCACTATCTAGGTCCCATCCTTTGTGCAGCCTCACATGCTGTTATAGGCTCTGGGCAGCTGCTGTGCAGAGACCAAGCAGGCAGCATAGAGAGGAAAGGTGGTCTCTCCACCATCTGGTCATCAAAGACTCTTGGGGGGCTCATATTAGGTCACAAGCTTCTCTGCCACTGTATGACAGGAACTTGGCCAAACACCCTTTTTCATTTCTTATAGTCCTCTTGGGGAAGAATGTGGGGTGTCTGGGTATGTCCCTATATATGCACATTTGGCCTTTTCCAATCCATTCTCAACAAGCAGCCAGAATCATCTTTATAGAACATAAATCAGATCAAGTCACACCACTGCTTTCCACTACACTTAGGACAAAATCCAAACTCCTTTGGTTACAAGACACTGCTTAATCTGGTTCCTGCCCAGTATCATTTTTTTTTTTGTTCACATCACCTTCCCAGTGATTTGTTAGGCTCCAATGCCTCTGACCTCCTTTCTGTTCCTTGCATAAACCAAGATTTCCCCCACTTTTGAGACAATGCATTCCCTCTTCCCTATGCCTGGAAATGGTTTAATTTATATTTTATGTATATTTTCTTCTTCAGTTTCTGATGTGGCTCCTACTTAACATTCTTCAGGTATTTATTCCAAAATCATCTCCTCAGAGAGTCCTTCTATGACAATACTCCCTGAAGCCCCCCTCCTGCAATTTGCCTTAACTCGTGTATTTTCTTACATGCTTATAATAATCCATAATTACCTCAGCCTTTAACAATTTTGGGGAGGTTTGTTGTCATTTTTCAGGTGTTGGCATTAGAATGAAGCTTCCCAAAGTCAATAATCATTCCCCTTTTCTTTGTTGTTTGTTTTAATCTTAATCCCTGGTCCTTAGTGGCAACTCAAAAGAGATATGTAGCTGGATGAATATATCAACAAATAACTGATTGAGGGGCGCCTGGGTGGTGCAGTCGGTTAAGCGTCCGACTTCAGCCAGGTCACGATCTCGCGGTCTGTGAGTTCGAGCCCCGCATCAGGCTCTGGGCTGATAGCTCAGAGCCTGGAGCCTGTTTCCGATTCTGTGTCTCCTTCTCTCTCTGCCCCTCCCCTGTTCATGCTCTGTCTCTCTCTGTCCCAAAAATAAAAATAAACGCTGAAAAAAAAAACAAATAACTGATTGAATGACTTAATGGGAAGTGGGGACCAGTAGCCTTTGAATACAATTAATTTCTATCATAATTTAAAAAAAATATAATTTATATCAAATCCCACTTTCAACCAGTGGATGGCCTATCAAATAGAGTCAGATTTTCCCTTTTATATTTATCTTTCCTAGAATTTACATACCTTAGTTAAGGAAGGAAAAAATGTATTATGTTGAGCACCTATATACTAGTTGTAATATGTGCACTATTTAATTCAACCACCCGAACCACCCTGTATGGAGGCATTCTACAGATTGGAACACAGAAGTCAAGCATTAAGTTCCTAGGCACTTCTCCTAGTCATTTACTACTAATTTATCATTATAAAACTCACATTCAAATTTAAGTGTACTTCTCACCCTGGACTGATTTTACACTACATCTTGGCTGCTTTTGTTGTCAAGGATAAATAACATCAGGCAGAGTCTGGGGAAAGATGAAAATCAACTTGAAAACTTCTTGTTCTGTGGATTAAAAAAAAGTATGCCATGACATTGATAAGTATTGTCAAATATGCAGTGAGTACTTTATAGTGTCCTTCAGCATAATTTTTTGAATTTTTAAATTAGTTTGTTATATCAAGTAAACAGAGCTGAAAATACACATTTCCAGAAAAGTGAACTATATAAGCTTAGCTTAATAAATTATGCTCTTAATGATTAGAAAGGATGAATTCACTGCTAAGGGAATATATGACAATGTCAGGGACATTTTATTTATTGCAACCATCTATCCAATTATCAAATCCACATTGTTTCTTAGTTTATTGGTCAGAATGAACAATAATATTTGCTTATAATTTAATGTCTTCTGTTATGAGTGAGAATGAGAAATTTTCTCAGGGGAGGGACTAAAATTTCCTGTCAGTAAATATGCTTCATTATGTTATCAAAGTTTAAATTTTGTGACAATCTTTATTTTCAAGTAGTCTTTCTAAATAATATATATTAAAGTAAAAAGCAAACCTATGACAAAAGGTAGCTTTTTCCTACATATTTAAAAACCTGAAATAAGCCAGACACAGAAAGAAAAAAAGTATATGATCTCACTGATATGTGGAATCTAAAAAAGTTGAATACACAGATGCAGAGAGTTAAATGATATTTACGAGGGGCGGGGAGGTGAGAGAGGTAGAAAATGTTAATAATACTGAATGTTGGAAATTTGCTAACAGGGTAGATCTCAGTTGCTTTCATCAAAACAAAAAAAAGTAACAATATGAAGACATAAATTAGCTTGACTATAATAATAATTTCACTGTGTCTATGTGTATCAAGTCATATCGTACATCTTGGATATATACAATTTTTATTAAAAAACTAAATTAAAAATCTGGGTGTGAGCACAGAGAAAAGAAACCAGAGTCAGATTCCCACAGAAATTTAAAAAATCAGCATGAGGATAAACAGCAAGCTCAATATTCTATCTTCTGATAGGTGATGGAATACCAAGTCTCCATTTCTTCTTTTTTTTTTTTCAACGTTTATTTATTTTTGGGACAGAGAGAGACAGAACATGAATGGGGGAGGGGCAGAGAGAGAGGGAGACACAGAATCGGAAACAGGCTCCAGGCTCTGAGCCATCAGCCCAGAGCCCGACGCGGGGCTCAAACTCACGGACCGCGAGATCGTGACCTGGCTGAAGTCGGACGCTTAACCGACTGCGCCACCCAGGCGCCCCACCAAGTCTCCGTTTCTTATCAGAAGTAGTCACTGGGGAAGAGACCATTTCAGTAGTAGTGAGCCTCCAAAAATCCATTCTTTTTTAAAAACAGCAAAAACATTAGCAAAATTTATCTTTTTAGAGTTGTGGAAGTTAACCAAAGGCTTGAAACAATCTGAGGAGCTTTTATTCAAGAAAAATGGCAGAAAATGGTTAAGAACAGTTGACTCTGATATTTTAATTTGCTCTATATGTAGCCTTCTCTCCATAGCTCAGCGGTGGCCTTACATACCCAAAGTCTTGCAACCAAGATAGCTATGGAAAACCATCAGCCTAATAGCTGCTGGTGGAAACAGAGTGGCTTTGGAGTTTCTTAAAAAGTTTCATCACCAAATAATTGCTAATATTTTGACCTTTCTGGAAGCGTCCTTGAAAAGCCTCATTCACAGGGTTTACTTTCATTTACCTGACTCATTGGGAAAAGCCCCATCCTTCAGGCATCATCGCAAAACAATCATTAGCAATTCTTGTTTCATATTGCAGCTGCCTGAGGACATGATACCAACTTGGACAAACAAGAGGTTGACCAAAATACATAGGGAATATCTGAGGAATGAGATGTCCATATATGACTGAAAATCTCCAATATCTTCCTGGAGATGTGGAAAGCCATGAACATATGCATAGCTGAGTGTGTGCCTACATAAGACCAGTCAAGGCTCTAATATCTTACTCTGTCTGGCCTTGAACTCTGTATATACAGAAAATAAAGGGAAAAAGCAGAATTTTAAGCTGGTGGAGCATTGAAAGTGTAATCACACCTATAGATCTCCTTGGCAAATAATGAGAGACATATTGATTCAAGGCCTTTAAAGAAATTTATATCCAATTACTAGCTAACCAAAAAGCTACCTTATAAGAGACAAAGTTTAGCAGGAATGAACTTGTGCTAGTCAAAATCTTAAACTTATTTAGTGAAAAGCTGTCATCTCAATTTTATAAAGCATAAGTAAGTAGATAAATAAATAAATACAAATAGTCAGCTTGGTTTATCTACTAAAAGTTAATCTATCCTGACAAAGAAGAAATAATATAAAAAGTTTCATAAAGTAGAAAAAGAGAAAAACGTTCCCAATTTGTTCTATCAGACCCTGATGCTAAAACCAGAGAGATGTTATAAGAAAACTATGGACTAATATCTCTTTTAAATATAGTGCAGGAGTCCTCAAGAAAGTACTAGCAAACTGAATTCAGCAAATGTGAAAATGATTATATACCATCACCACTAAGAATTTATCCCATGAATGCAAGGTTAGTTTAGCATCTGAAAAATCAAAGATATACACTTTGATAATAGAATAAAAGGCATAAATCACATAATCATCTTAATAGATTCAGAAAAAGAGGGGCCCCTGTGTGGCTCAGTTGGTTAAGAGTCTGACTCTTGATATTGGCTTAAGTCATTATCTTGCGGCCATAGGATCCAGCCCCTTGTGGAGACTGCTTGGGATTCTCTCTCCCTCTCTCTACTCCCCCACCACTCTCTGTGTCTCTCTGTCTCAAATAAATAAAAACTTAAAAAAGTAAAAATAATAGCTTTATTGATGTATGATTCACTTACCATAAAATAAACACTTAAGGGTGCAACTCAGTGCTTTTCATTGTATTCCCAGGGTTTTACAAAGCATGATCACTAATTTTAGAACAATTTTATCCCCCCTAAATAAAATCCTCAAACCCATTAGCAGTCACTCCCCATTCGTTCCTTCCCCTAGTCCATGACAACCACTAATTTCTGTCTTTATAGATTTGCCTATTATGGGCATTGCATGCTATCTTGTGATCTTTTGTGACTGATTTCTTTCACTTAACCATAATGTTTTCAAGTGTCATGCATGTTATAACATGTGCCATTATTTTACTCCTTTCTGTTGGAGGATAATATTTTGTTATGTGGATAAACCACTTTTGTTTATCCATTCATCAGTTGATGAACATGTGGGTTATTTCTACTTTTTGGATATTATGAATAATGCTGCTATGAACGTTTTTGCATATGTTTTTGTGTGGACATACATTTTCATTTCTCTTGAATGCATAACTAAGAGTGAAATTGCTGGATCATGTGATAACACTTGTTCAACCATTTGAGGAACTGTCAGGCTGTTTCCCAGAGTGACTACACCATTTCACATTCCAATCAGCAATGTATGAAAATTCCAGGTTCTCCACAACATTGCCAATGCTGGTTATCTTTTTTATTATAGCCATCTTTGGGGATGTGAAGTGGTATTTCCTTGAGTTTTGATTTACATTTCTTTGATAGCTAATTATTTTGAGCAACTTTTCATATTCTTATTTCTATTTGTAGATCTTCTTTAGAGAAATGTCTATTTAAATAATTTGTCCATTTTTAAAAATTGGGTTATTTATCTTTTAATTGCTGAGCTGGAAGTGTTTCTTAGGTATTCTTAATACAGGTCTCTTATCAGAAATATGATTTTTCTATAATCATAATGATTATCCTTTTCACTTGATTGATGTTGTCCTTTGAAACTCAAAAGATTTGAATTTTGACAAATTCAGTTTATCTATTTTTTTTCTTTTGTTGTTTGTACTTTGGCATCATATCTAAGAAGTCATTGCCTAACCTAAAATCACATTTATTCTGTTTTCTTCTAAGAGTCTTAAATTTTTCTTTTATGTTTAGGTCTTTGATCCACTTTGAAGTAATTTGTGTGTATGGCCTATTGTAGGGGTCCAACTTTATTCTTTTGCATGTGAATATTAAGGTGTCCCAGCACAATTTGTAAAACAAACAAAAAAACCTCAAAAACTATTTCATAGTTATTTTCCCAATCTTTTACCCTCTGTCCAAAAATCATATCTAACCTCCCATCTCTACCCACCGCCTCCCAATCTTTTTATCAATCAGAATAGTTTGCCACAAGAAAAGGTACATGTCCAACTCAGCCCATATGACTCTACTCATAATAGCCTCTAGATACTCAGGCACATGGAGGCTCTGGGCAAATCTGTGTCCCCATGGTCCCCTCAGTGGTGTAAGAGAATGCAGTGAATCACTCGCTGGTTCTTAATCCCACTACCTGCAAGTGATGCATGTGCATCAACACCATTTATATTTCATTGACTAATGAAGGTCCAGGGCCATACCTAACTTCAAAGTGGGCACAAAAGTGCAGTCTTCCCATTTGTCTGAAAGATACACTGCTAGGTTTCTAATTTGTATTATTTTAAACAGCCTTATTAGAATTTTACCTTCACACTAAATTCATTCTTTAAGATTCAGCTCAGGCATTGACTTTATGGGAAGTCTTCTTTATCCATTTTTTTTTCTGCCATCTTTCTCAGAACATGTATCAAATAATTGCAATTGTAGACTTTTTTGGAGGTGATCATCCTTAACTGACTTAACTCCATAAGGATAGAGGCTATATTTTTTTTTATGTATTTCTGGTTTCTATGTTATATAGTATCTGGCATAGAGTAGTTATATAAATATTTATCCAGTGAATGAATGGATAAATGAATGAATGAGTGAATAAAAGAGTTTTAATCAGTTTCTAGAGATCCAATTATGTGAGGAAGCCTGACCCATCGGGGCCCCCTTTCAGAAGAGTGCTCCACCTTATTTAAAGATAAGGTGACTCAAATTGAACCTAAAGCAATTTCTGATATATCAAATATTGTATCTGAAAAAAAAATTAAAGCCATACATATTCTTACAACCCTCTTCAGATATGGTTTCCTCTGAAGCCTGTGTATCTCATTCTATCTCACAATGGTAACACAAAGGGAAACTGATTGTGTGAGCCATAAGCCTTATAGAAGATTGTGAAACCAATTATACTTTAAATAAGAATGAAAGATTTTATGTAGGAGGTTTGTCACTGGGAAAATAGGTCCAGGCCTATGGAATTATTTTTGCTTATATCACTGAATAGCAATGATTAGAGTTTTATGGAAATAAATAATAATACCATTATTAAACATATACAAAATCCATACAAATATTGATTTATAATTTTGGTAGTACTTTTTCCTATCAAACTGTATCTCATGCAAACCGTAACCAGTTGACCCTGAACAACACTGGCTTGAAATGCATGGGCCAACTTATGGGCAGATTTTTTTTTATCAATACAGTATAGAACTATAAATATATTTTCACTTCCTTATGATTTTTTAAAAGATTTTTATGGGGTGCCTGGGTGGCTCAGTTGGTTAAGCGGCCGACTTCAGTTCAGGTCATGATTTCGCGGTCCGTGAGTTCAAGCCCTGTGTCAGGCTCTGTGCTGACAGCTCAGAGCCTGGAGCCTGTTTCAGATTCTGTATCTCCCTCTCTCTGACCCTCCCCCATTCATGCTCTGTCTCTCTCTGTCTCAAAAATAAATAAACGTTTAAAAAAAAAGATTTTTATTTTTTTAAGTAATCCTTACACCCAGTGTGGGGCTCAAAGAACCCCAAGGTCAAGAGTTGCACTCTCTACTGAGTGAACCAGCCAGGAGCACTCCCATATAATCTTCTTAAAAACAGTTTATTTTTTTTAGCTTACTTGACTATAAGAATATAGTTTATAATACATATAACATACACAGTATGTGCTGATTGCCTATTTATGTTATCAGTAAGGCTTTCAGTCAATAGTGGGCTATTAATAGTTAAGTTATTAGGGAGTCAAAAATTATGTGTGGATTTTCAACAGCATTGGGGTCAGCACTCCTAATCCCCATGTTGTTCAAGGATCAACTGTATTCTATTAGGCCTTATTTTTTAAAACAAAAGAGTTTTCCTCTTGTTTAAAGAAAACAGATTGAATAAACTTCAAATGAGCCCAACCCAAGTATTTAGTGACCTATAGGAATGAGGCCTCAAATACCCTCTGATCCAATGACCAATTCTTTTGTACCAGGCTCTGCATAACTGA
The DNA here is from genome assembly GCF_022837055.1 of Prionailurus viverrinus. Lineage (NCBI taxonomy): Eukaryota > Metazoa > Chordata > Mammalia > Carnivora > Felidae > Prionailurus > Prionailurus viverrinus. The sequence goes on along the minus strand of NC_062561.1, from coordinate 185,446,504 downwards.
TTTTGTTAAATCCTCATTTTGGTACTACTTTTATCCTCACCTTATAGATGGAAGAGAGGAAGAGAGGAAGTCTTGGGAAGTATAAATAGACACCATTCTGCTACTCCCCATCATATTTCCAGATGACTTGGATGATATGCCAGAATTGAACAAGGGTTTTAACTTTCATATCATTTAAATCTCTGCTACTTCAAAATATTAAGTTTAGGGGTAACACCCTGGCAAAGGACTTTTTTTTTTTTTTTGGAAAATTCTGACCTTGACCTATTGTGTTTAATTAGCACAGTATTTAAGAAGAAAGTTGTTTGTTTATTTTTTTTAATTAAGTAGATTTCATGCCTATCATGGAGCCCAGCCCAGAACCTGAACTCATTACCCTGAAATCCTGACCTGAGCTGAATCAAAAATTAGACGCTTAACTGACTGAGCCACCCAGACACCCCCCCCCCCCAATAAAGGTTTTTAATGCTTTGAGGTTGGGAAGGTATTCATGTTCCATTATCACACAACTATGCCCTATTGTCATATAACCCAGTAAGTCACACATTATTATTTTAACAGCTTCTGAAGACATTTGGGTTTATTATGTCTAATGACACAATGAACAGTGTCTAGCCACATGGTTTCCTTGACTCCTCTCTTATATTCAGTATAGCCTGTGACATAGTCCTGATTTCACTGGCAGGGTCCATAATCATTCTATCTTTTTTACTTTTTTTTTTTTTTTTTTTACTTTTTAAAATGTTTATTTATGGGAGAGATTGAGAGAGAGAGAGAGAGGAGAGAGAAGGAGACGCAGAATCCAAGCAGGCTCCAGGCTGCAAGCTGTCAGCACAGAGCTCAATGTGGGGCTCAGACTCACGAATTGTAAGATGGTGACCTGGGCCAGTCATACGCCCAACCCAATGAGCCACCCAGGTGCCCCTCCATCTTTTTTACCTTTAATGAAAATCTTCTTTCCCTCAAATCCTGTTAATATGGTCATAACATATTCATTTAATGTGACTCTTTTGTAAGTTACATTGTGGTTTTAATACAAAAAATGTGTTAAGAAAAGAGGCAGAGAAAGCCAGTCTCACAGAATGGAGCTTCAGACTGTCAGGTTAAGGTGAAGTATTTTGGGAGATATGGAGCTTTTGGGGAGCTACTCAAATCCTAACTTGTTCATATCTATTTCTGTATAAAATGGAAACCAAAAGTATCTGTAGTCCACTGCTGTTACTTGTTAGGTTAATTTCATCTCTTAATTGAATAATGTTGAGATTTTGTCCTTCAGCTAAACTAGAAACAAGAATTGTACTGAATTATTTTTCTACTCCTGTTTATAATCTGGGAAGAATTAAGGCTTTATTTTTGCCTTTTAAAGAACTTTGACTAGTTCTCAAAAATTAATACACAGGTAGTAATTAATGTGCTATAATTTACTTACATATAATTAAACTTGTTAGCAGAGTTATAAAATTTTCTTAGAAGTTTTTATCTTATAAGGTCTAAATTTCATAAAATAATGTCATAGAAAGTGCAGAAAATATTTATCAAAACATGATTTCTTTTTTGTTTTCTTTTTATATAAAGTAAATGGTGAAGGAGCTATTTTCTTCTAACTATCTTAATGATGTTTCTTTGGAATATTTTTATAATCTATAAAAGATATATCTTCCATGCTAGACAATAACCATATCATAATGAAATCATTAGCCTTCCTGTCAGTTTTAAACTTTTTAATCTTTTAGAATTTAGATCAAATTCTCTGCTTGAATTGACAATCCCTGCCTAATCCTTCCAAAATCTAGGAGCTTTACACATTATCATCTCAGCATTTAACGGAATAAAAACCACACAGTACAGACATAAATCCAAAATGCCTGTAATGAAAGAGAATGAACTTTTTTTTTAGGGATATGCATTTATACTCCAGACTACCCAAATCAGTGGAGGAATTTCCTAAAATATAATAAAATACTGTTTGTGATACATTTCTTCCATATTTCTCTCAGTACATAAGGTGCCAAGTTTAAGGGTTATTTGCATATGAAATATTTACTCTGCAATAATTATTTGCCTGAGGAAGAAGATACTATCCATAATAAAATAAAGAGGCTAAGACATAAACAAACCCTCTTTGGTCCTCACCCGATTTGGTCAATCACCTTAGAAGTGTGCCTTTTTAAAATTCACCTGACTCTGTTGGTAGCAATCAACAGCCTAAAATTATCTACAGATTATTAATCCATCATTTAAAGCCAAAAAGGTCTTGATTCATCAGGAAAGCATGTGTTTCTTAGTATGCAAAATGTTCTGCTAACCAAAAAGAGCCGTCATTGTTATGTAATAACAATATTAATTAGACATCGAATATCCTGGATTTTAGTGTTAGGAAAGGGTGCAGAGTAAAGTGGTCTATGCCCCATAGAATCAGTATCCCTTCCACCTCTCAATTACATTTGCTGACATTCAAAATGGGGTTACTCATCCTTAAAGGATATGATTTAGATAATTGAATAAGGTATAAATGAGATTTCAGCTTTTCAGTGAAAACAAAGATTTCCTTCAGTCTAATACTTGATTTGGTTTCTTTTTGCTTTAATACAACCTAAAAATTCTTACAATGCTATTTCCTAAATTTCTATTACATTTTCCAGAAGATTAAAGTTCATGAGATTTTTAAACTAAGATAGCTAAATTGAAATATTTGTTATTGGTATATATTTTGAAGATGTTTCTCCCTGTATATATTGCTTAAACGTTCTTAATCCCTCATAGCCAAAATACCCTGAATACTTGAGATGACAAAGTATGAAAATATAAATATAAATATATATGCATACTGATATATACATATATATGTATTTTTATATAAATAAAAATTTGAGCTGTGTAAGAAGCCATTCTTTTGCTATTATTGGAAGGTGTTTCTTGAGTATTTCTTTAACCTTCTCCATACTTGCAAACATGAAATATATATATACATATATATATTTCTATTGTAATTATAAAAGTATATAATTTATTATATATAACTTAGTAATATATATTATTTAAAATATAAATATAAATTTTATAAAAATATAAAGTCTGGAAAACCGCCAAAAGCATGGAGGTTAAAGAACACCCTACTAACGAATGAGTGGGTCAACCAGGCAATTAGAGAAGAAATTAAAAAATATATGGAAACAAACGAAAATGAAAATACAACAATCCAAACGCTTTGGGACGCAGCGAAGGCAGTCCTGAGAGGAAAATACATTGCAATCCAGGCCTATCTCAAGAAACAAGAAAAATCCCAAATACAAAATCTAACAGCACACCTAAAGGAACTAGAAGCAGAACAGCAAAGGCAGCCTAAACCCAGCAGAAGAAGAGAAATAATAAATATCAGAGCAGAAATAAACAATATAGAATCTAAAAAAACTGTAGAGCAGATCAACGAAACCAAGAGTTGGTTTTTTGAGAAAATAAACAAAATTGACAAACCTCTAGCCAGGCTTCTCAAAAAGAAAAGGGAGATGACCCAAATAGATAAAATCATGAATGAAAATGGAATTATTACAACCAATCCCTCAGAGATACAAACAATTATCAGGGAATACTATGAAAAATTATATGCCAACAAATTGGACAACCTGGAAGAAATGGACAAATTCCTGAACACCCACACTCTTCCAAAACTCAATCAGGAGGAAATAGAAAGCTTGAACAGACCCATAACCAGCGAAGAAATTGAATCGGTTATCAAAAATCTCCCAACAAATAAGAGTCCAGGACCAGATGGCTTCCCAGGGGAGTTCTACCAGACGTTTAAAGCAGAGATAATCCCTATCCTTCTCAAGCTATTCCAAGAAATAGAAAGGGAAGGAAAACTTCCAGACTCATTCTATGAAGCCAGTATGACTTTGATTCCTAAACCAGACAGAGACCCAGTAAAAAAAGAGAACTACAGGCCAATATCCCTGATGAATATGGATGCAAAAATTCTCAATAAGATACTAGCAAATCGAATTCAATGGCATATAAAAAGAATTATTCACCATGATCAAGTGGGATTCATTCCTGGGATGCAGGGCTGGTTCAACATTCGCAAATCAATCAACGTGATACATCACATTAACAAAAAAAAAGAGAAGAACCATATGATCCTGTCAATCGATGCAGAAAAGGCCTTCGACAAAATCCAGCACCCTTTCTTAATAAAAACCCTTGAGAAAGTCGGGATAGAAGGAACATACTTAAAGATCATAAAAGCCATTTATGAAAAGCCCACAGCTAACATCATCCTCAACGGGGAAAAACTGAGAGCTTTTTCCCTGAGATCAGGAACACGACAGGGATGCCCACTCTCACCGCTGTTGTTTAACATAGTGCTGGAAGTTCTAGCATCAGCAATCAGACAACAAAAGGAAATCAAAGGCATCAAAATTGGCAAAGATGAAGTCAAGCTTTCGCTTTTTGCAGATGACATGATATTATACATGGAAAATCCGATAGACTCCACCAAAAGTCTGCTAGAACTGATACAGGAATTCAGCAAAGTTGCAGGATACAAAATCAATGTACAGAAATCAGTTGCATTCTTATACACTAACAATGAAGCAACAGAAAGACAAATAAAGAAACTGATCCCATTCACAATTGCACCAAGAAGCATAAAATACCTAGGAATAAATCTAACCAAAGATGTAAAGGATCTGTATGCTGAAAATTATAGAAAGCTTATGAAGGAAATTGAAGAAGATTTAAAGAAATGGAAAGACATTCCCTGCTCATGGATTGGAAAAATAAATATTGTCAAAATGTCAATACTACCCAAAGCTATCTACACATTCAATGCGATCCCAATCAAAATTGCACCAGCATTCTTCTCGAAACTAGAACAAGCAATCCTAAAATTCATATGGAACCACAAAAGGCCCCGAATAGCCAAAGGAATTTTGAAGAAGAAGAGTAAAGCAGGAGGCATCACAATCCCAGACTTTAGCCTCTACTACAAAGCTGTCATCATCAAGACACCATGGTATTGGCACAAAAACAGACACAGAGACCAATGGAATAGAATAGAAACCCCAGAACTAGATCCACAAATGTATGGCCAACTCATCTTTGACAAAGCAGGAAAGAACATCCAATGGAAAAAAGACAGTCTCTTTAACAAATGGTGCTGGGAGAACTGGACAGCAACATGCAGAAGGTTGAAACTAGACCACTTTCTCACACCATTCACAAAAATAAACTCAAAATGGATAAAGGACCTGAATGTGAGACAGGAAACCATCAAAACCTTAGAGGAGAAAAGCAGGAAAAGACCTCTCTGACCTCAGCCGTAGCAATCTCTTACTCGACACATCCCCAAAGGCAAGGGAATTAAAAGCAAAAGTGAATTACTGGGACCTTATGAAGATAAAAAGCTTCTGCACAGCCAAGGAAACAACCAACAAAACTAAAAGGCAACCAATGGAATGGGAAAAGATATTCGTAAATGACATATCGGACAAAGGGCTAGTATCCAAAATCTATAAAGAGCTCACCAAACTCCACACCCGAAAAACAAATAACCCAGTGAAGAAATGGGCAGAAAACATGAATAGACACTTCTCTAAAGAAGACATCCGGATGGCCAACAGGCACATGAAAAGATGTTCAGCGTCGCTCCTTATCAGGGAAATACCAATCAAAACCACACTCAGGTATCACCTCACGCCAGTCAGAGTGGCCAAAATGAACAAATCAGGAGACTATAGATGCTGGAGAGGATGTGGAGAAACGGGAACCCTCTTGCACTGTTGGTGGGAATGCAAATTGGTGCAGCCGCTCTGGAAAGCAGTGTGGAGGTTCCTCAGAAAATTAAAAATAGACCTACCCTATGACCCAGCAATAGCACTGCTAGGAATTTATCCAAGGGATACAGGAGTACTGATGCATAGGGCCACTTGTACCCCAATGTTCATAGCAGCACTCTCAACAATAGCCAAATTATGGAAAGAGCCTAAATGTCCATCAACTGATGAATGGATAAAGAAATTGTGGTTTATATACACAATGGAGTACTACGTGGCAATGAGAAAAAAGGAAATATGGCCTTTTGTAGCAACGTGGATGGAACTGGAGAGTGTGATGCTAAGTGAAATAAGCCATACAGAGAAAGACAGATACCATATGGTTTCACTCTTATGTGGATCCTGAGAAACTCAACAGAAACCCATGGGGGAGGGGAAGGAAAAAAAAAAAAAGAGGTTAGAGTGGGAGACAGCCAAAGCATAAGAGACTGTTAAAAACTGAGAACTGAGGGTTGATGGGGGGTGGGAGGGAGGGGAGGGTGGGTGATGGGTATTGAGGAGGGCACCTTTTGGGATGAGCACTGGGTGTTGTATGGAAATCAATTTGTCAATAAATTTCATATAAAAAAAATAAAAAATAAAAATATAAAATACACTTGAAAGCTGATAACAAACTGCAACCCTTTAAAAGCATAAGGATAACAATTAAAATAAGCTTCTTAAAATATTTCTAGGGGCACCTGGGTGTCTCAGTTAAGCATCCAACTCTTGATTTCAGCTCAGGTCATAATCTCACAGTTTGTGGGATTGAGACCCACATCAGGTTCCACACTCAAAGTGGAGCCTGCTTGGGATTCTCTCTCTCCTCCCTCTCTCAAAATAAATAAATAAACGTTTAAAACATTTCTTTCTAATCACATTGCTTCCCTGTCCCCAAACCATTTGTGGATTCTATTAAGTTACAAAAACACACCAACTTCTTACCCAGACACCCAAAGCTTTCCATGGCACGTGCCTAACTTCCGTTGGCAAACACTTATCACTCTGTCCTTTTAATACAATATGCAAGTCTTATTTTTATCACGGTATCACTGTTCTCCCTTCTCAAAATAGCCATTCCTTGATTTTTACATGTCTGAATTGTACCTACTCTCTAAAGGCCAGCATAAATGCCACTTTGACCAGAAAGCTTTCCTGACTTCATCTGGAGGTATTTATTTCTCATGCTTCTAAACAACCAAAGAACTTTGTTTACTTTTTACTTTTTATTTTTCTTTGTACTTATTATTTTTCATTGTACTTATTTCCATTATTAGCCATTTCTTTCTTTAAGCAAATTTAGTATCTGAGCATGACGCCCTTTTTATTCTCCACAATGCTGTTTGTAGTAAGTGCTCAATATATTACTGACTGATGCAAGGCTGTAATGGCAGAAAAGTCACCATGACAATAACAGTAATGAGTACTAATATTAAGTAATTGTTAAATGCAAAATCCTGGGTTAAGCACTTTATACTTACCAGGGAGAAACTGACATACACAAAGTCTAGAAATCAATTCCTTGAATCTAAATATCCCGAGAATATGTCTACCCAAAATTACCACAAAATAATTTTAGAAATGATCAGCAAAAAGTTTTAAAAAACCACTTCTTTGATTCAAAGTGAGCATTGTAACAATGTGTGCTACTTCTATGATAACTCAAAACCTGAAATGTTCTCAATTTTATAGTTTGGGAAGATTTTTTAAAATGATATACATCTTTAAAGAAAAGATCATCAGTTTCTGATGCTGTTCACAATCACAGAGCCTGAAAAAGTGAAGGGAATGCTGTTAAATGCCACTGAAGCTTAGCAAAAGTGTTTCCAGACTTTATTCATTTCCTCTGTCAGTGAGGAAATACTGTGTTCAGAAAGTAGGAAAAGAAGCTAGTAATAGAAATTGCTGCAAATTCTGTTTGTGTTGACCCTTCAAGCTCAAACCTTTCTTTTCATGGGATGCAGCCTTTAAGAAGAGAGCTGGGAGAACTGGATTATTCATTTCTGTAATTAAAGAGATACTCAGTCATTGAAATATAATGCCCTGCTCTGTGACTGACAGCCACCAAGATTGGATGTTAGCAATGGGTCACATGGAAGATGAATTCAGGTAATCTCTAATTTTTTTTCTCCTTCTCTCAGAAATGCCTCAAATTGACACTAATTTGATAGTCTCAAATCCCAGAGCCCCGTGGATACTGAGAATGGAATGTAAAGAAATTCTCCTTGGTGTCAGTCAGTAACTTTCTCTTTTCTTCAGGTTACAAAAGGTGATTGACAGGAAGAGTCCTGCTCACTGCTACAAGAGGGATGAACTTGAAAACTGGATTGGCAGACATTTGCTCTGGATTTCTTTTTTTTCCTAATTGGGCACGAGTGATGATAAAGAATAGAGGATAAGTGTTCATGTGAAGATAGATACCTTTAAAGTCAGATGGCACAACAGAGGAACGAACCCCAACCAAAATCAAGCCAGATTCACTAACACATTTTCCGTATTCCTTTTATCCATTCACTAAACATGAAATTCAGGATTAGCAGTAAATACAAACACCCCTACTCTCATTCTCATTGCCTAGGACTTCCTTATGAAATACAGTAATCCCAACCCTTCATTATACACATTATAAATGGGGAGTAAAAATGGGTTGACTAAAAGGAAGTAAAAAAAATAAACTCGCCCTGAAGAAACAAAAACAGTTAAAGCAAGTTGCCTATTTGCAGTATTGTAAATGAACTATAGATGGCCCAAAAGAGGCTACACACACATAAACATTATAGGTGCTAGAGATGAAAATCCCGAATGGAAAAGAAACAGCTACTTGAGCATAATCAGATGCAAAATCTCTCAGCGCACGTTCCTTTGCTCTGGTCACAAGATTTCACACACCAGGCCAGGTCTGGCCAGGTCTAAGGAGCTTGAGTTTGTTGCCTCACAGTCTATTTTTAATTCTACCATTAACTAAAAGAACTTGCACAATACGTGTTTCAGGAAATACATATTCAGTATCAACAGAGTTACCTTTCATCCAGGGGAACAAAAGCAGAGCAAGTACATAGATATTACAGATCGCTATACTCATACCCTAGGAAGCAGTTTGCTCAAAATATAGCACTTTCCAAAGACAAAAAAATCCAAGAAGAAGAATAAATATATCCTATCACTACTAGTTAAATCTAAAATTACAATTCATTACCTGGTATAAGCATTTAAAAAGGAAATCAGGGGCACCTGAGTGGCTCAGTCAATTAAACTTCCTGATTTCAGCTCAGGTCATGGTCTCACAGTTCATGAGTTCAAGCCCCATACTGGGCTGTGTGCTGACAGTGGGGAGCCTGTTTGGGATCCTCTCTCCTCTGTCTCTCCCCTGCTCACACATGCTCTCTCTCTCTCTCTCAAAATAAACTTAAAAAAAAAAAAGGAAATCAGGGCCATATAAGCTTTAGAATATAAATTCTACATATATTGCTGCCCTACTGTCAGCACCCAGAAGACTTCCTGAGTATATAGCTAACTTATAATTATTTATTGAACTAATGAATATGCAAAAATATTCAGAATGCTGGGCCATGTCCCAGATATTGTTCAGAATTCAGATGATCCAAACTAGCCTAGAAATAGAAAACACCCTGGGCACATCCAGTTCCAATACTAGCTTCTATTAGTCACATTTCCTACTTGATTGTTTCAAAAAATCCAAGTAGAGCTTATTTAATTAGCAGTGAGTATTACAAATTGCTAAAAGCACAACTTCAGCTTAAGCCCTTGCCCTTTTCATCTCCACTATCTTATTCAATCTTATGTTATACATTCTTCTACTACAAGGGCTTCCATTTACCTTATGTAAGCTCTGTGCTATGATGTTGGCAAAAGAATTGCAGACACAGTTTCTGTCTTTAAGGAGCCCATAGTCTCGGAAGTAGAGATGCAGGGATGATATTTGGTCAAATTCCTCTTTAAGGGACAGAAAATGCTTGCCAAAAACTGGCAGGCAAAAAATCACTGTATTTCCACCCCACCCAAAAGTAAAGATGAAAAATACAGTGTCATTGTTAGTTATTAAGTTAATCACAGTAATTTCTGTGCTCAAACACTACAAAACAACAAAAGTAAACAAATACTGTAAGAGATCTAACAATGTAATGTACCAATGTTCCCACTAAAACTCCTTTAACATAAAAACTATTCTTTTCCTCTGTTTTAATGTTGCCACTAAATGCCCTCTATTCCTTAAACCTGCCTCAAAAGCGTTAATGGGATCTTTACCAGATTTTACCACTCCTAGTCATTCTGCCCCATGGAAGGTATTGAAACAACTGAGAATTTCCCCACCTTGTTTTTAAAAAAATTTTTTCTAAATTAAAAAAAATGTTTATTTATTTTTGAGAGAGAGAGAGTAATCAGGGGAGGGGTAGAGAGAGAAGGAGACACAATCTGAAAGTGGCTCCAGGCTCTGAACCATCAGTACAGAGCCCGATGTGAAGCTCCAACCCCCTAACCATGTGAGATCATGACCTGAGCAGAAGTCAGAGGCTTAACCGACTAAGCCACCTTCTTTTGATTTACTCACCTAGTCATCCTTCTGTGTCACTCAAACCTTAAAAAAAAAAAAAATTGCTGAGGGCTATTGAGCCTAAAATTGCTTGTATTTAAAAAATTCTCACTGGTAAAGGGCTAAAACTAATGATATATGACTTAAATACTTCCTGCTATTACTCATAGCATATAATAAGTAAATAAATAGTAGAATACCCTTTGACAAGCTTCTGTCTCTTCCTGATTCAGAATTTCATCTCATTACTCTTTATAAAGAACTGTAGAGGTGGGCTCAAGATGGCGACGTAAGAGGACACCAAACTCCCCTCCTCCCACAAAGACACTGATTCTACAGCTGCATTTGGAACACCTTCCTTTGAAAAAACTTTAAAAAGTTTCCAAGAGACTCCTACACATGAGGAAAAGAGAGAAGATCCACATGAAAGTAGGTAGGAGAAACTGGGATGCAATATCACCCGATATCACACCCCTATATCACACCCATAGTTAGGAGGGAACTCAAAACCCCAGAGAGACCATTTCGGTCATTCTTACCTTTTAAGACGTGCTTCTGAGAGATGAACCCCAACAACCTAGGATATCCACAAGGCTATAGCAATCTCAGATAAGAGCTCACGCTCAGACTCACTGCCTCTGGGCCCAGTGTGGAAGCAGCTGATAGAGGGACTCCCAGACTTTGTGGCATAGAGGTCCATTTCCTTGTCTTGTAGCATCTGGTTGTGGAGCAAGTACCTGATTTGACAGACTTTTGGGGCCTGCTGGGGTGTTTTCTGGGGATGGAGACTGGCAGGGGACTTCTTTGCAGTTTCCTTCAGTTTTGCTTCATCTGAAGGGCACAATCATTTTTTTTCTTTAGCCTCAAAGTTTTGGGGGTTTTATCCTTTCTTTTTTTTCCTTCTTTTTTCATTCCCGAAGGCAGGCTCTATCTCTATGTTTTTCTTTCGGCATTGGTCATGTTGGTGGACACCATCTTCATGCTTTCCCCTCTGCCTCACTCCAAAGTTCTAGTATCTCCCAGAGAACACTTACACATGACTAGTGTCCTGGGTTTTACTTCTGGGGGCCTGGTGTTTGTGGTTCCTGCCCAGGGGATGTCTCTTGATTGCCTGGCTCCAGTGGCCAGAGGGGCTTGTATTCCTAGGTACCATAGGACTGTAGCAATCAGAGAGAGTTCTTGCAGGCTGCCATCCCTAGGACACTGCACAGAGGGTCGACTGAAACACAGCCCCAGTCTTTCTGTGAGACAGGACTGATTGCACGTCCAGAAGTTTCAGCCTGAATATATCTTAAAAGTTCTCTGGGAATGCAAGCTAGTGCAGCCACTCTGGAAAACAGTATGGAGGTTCCTCAAAAAACTAAAATTAGAACTACTCTACGACCCAGAAATTGCACTACTAGGCATTTATCCACGGGATACAGGTGTGCTGTTTCGAAGGGTTACATGCACCCCCATGTTTACAGCAGCAGTATCAACAATAGCTAAAGTATGGAAAGAGCTCATATGTCCATCGATGGATGAATGGATAAAGAAGATGTGGTATATATATTCAATAGAGTATTACTTGGCAATCAGAAAGAATGAAATCTTGCCATTTGCAACTACGTGGATGGAACTGGAGGGTATTATGCTAAGTGAAATTAGTCAGAGAAAGATAAAAATCATATGACTTTACTCATATGAGGACTTTAAGAGACAAAACATGAACATAAGAGAAGGGAAACAAAAAAATATATAAAAACATGGGAGGGGGCAAAACAGAAGAGACTCATAAATATGGAGAACAAACAGGGTTACTAGAGGGGTTGTGGGAGGGGGGATGGGCTAAATGGGTAAGGGGAACTAAGGAATCTACTCCTGAAATCATTGTTGCACTATATGCCAACTAATTTGGATGTAAATTTAAAAAATTAAAAAAATAAAATTAAGAAAAAAGTTCTCATCATAAAACAAAACAAAAACAAAAGCAAAAAATTATAACTGTCTGGTGTTAGGTGTTGGCTAGACTTATTGTGATCATTTCACAATATAACAAATATTGGATCACCATGTACAAACATCTAAAACTAATATAATAGTATTTGTAACTAACTATACTTCAATTAAAAAATAACCTATAATTAGTCCTAAGTCAAAAGAAGAGTCATTCTGATTTCAGCAGTTTCTCCAAAATAGTAGGTAGGGGGAACAAAAGCAATCAAAATTCAGTGAACTGAATGCTATATTAATAATGTACAAAATTCCATGAAAGGAACCTCAAATACCATCTTCTCAAGGCAGCCTTCAAAGAGAAGGACATTGTTGGGATGAATCTTTCATTCTGAAAAGGAGTTAGCCAGCAGAAAGAAAGAATGTGGAAAAAAATAAAAGTGATTCAGAAGGAGAAATAGCACATGGTAAGCAATAATGAACAGTATTAAAAATCTAACCCAAAGGGAAGAAAGAACATGTCCCACAATGGGTGTTCATATATTAAAATTTAAGTTGAGGTATTTGACAGGTTGGAATTAGGATGGCAATAGAATGTGCAGGAAGTTAGATAAAGAATAGTGAGAGAAGAGGTCCAATAGGTAGATCCAACTTTGCTCAAGACCATGAAGGATCTTATAAAACTTTGATATGAAACTTGCACTTGACCCTTAGAATGGTGATCCAGGAATAATTTTAAGCCAGGTTCTTGGCTCTCTGATTCAGAGAGGTCATTGTGAGTCCAGTATCGCGAAAGGGGTCGAGATCTGACAAGGCTGGAGACAGGGGAAAGAATCAGGAGGTTCTAACATTTACAGAAGATAAGTGTGGGAAGAAGCTGACAGTTTTCAAAATATTTGGATAATAGATAAGACAGAAGATGAGGGAAAGAGATAAATCAAGTGTGTTTCCATGAGAAATGTTACTAAAGTTAGGATGGCTCTCTGTTAGAAAATTGTCTAAATCTAAAAGAAAGTGTATTCTTTTCACTTTTTTCAGAAATTATTCTGATAGTATCATATAAACTTTGCTGTGCTCATTTCCCAAGAAGCAAATCTTTTCATAAAATAAAAAACTTAAGTCTTATCATTAAATCCAACTGCACAAAAAAGAAAAAAACTACCTGTGTATTATTTTACATGTTCTTTGTTATCCATATTTATACTTTTTGTGTAATTTAATATAATTTACAACAGTATAATTTAACTACAATAAAATATACCCATTTTTGTTTTCTAGTTCAATGAGTTTTTACAAATATAAACAGTCAAGTAAACACAACAAAAATAAAGGTATACAACATTTCCATTACTTCAAAATATTCTCCCTTTTTACTGTTAATCTCACTACCACCTTCAGACTGAAACAGACATGGATCTGATTCCTGCACTATAGATTGTTTTTCACTCTTATGCCATTCTACATAGAACCATATACTGTGGACTCTGTATCTGACTTCTTTCACTCAGCTTGATGTTCATTCATGTTGTTTAGTATATCAGTAACCTGTTTCTGTTTTGTATTACTGAGAAGTAGTCCATTTAATAAATATATCTTTGATTATTTATATACTACCTTGTTCATGTGTATTGGAGTTGTTTCCATTTTTTGATGTGAATAAAGCTGCCCATATATTCATGTATAAGACTTTTACTAAATATATATTTTTGTTCTAGAATCCTCATGATTATATAAGTATTTAATCATACTATTGGAATAAATACAAATACGCTATTCCCTTTCAAATTTGTATACCTATTTTTAATTGCCTCATTGAACATGCTAAAAACTCCAGAATAATTTTGAATGGAAATAGTGAGAATAGATGTTGTCATTTTTTTCCAGTCTTACAGGGAAAGCATTACTCTTGATTTTCAAATGTTAAGCCAGCCTTGTATTCCTGAGTTGAACCTTAATTGGACATGATGTATTATTGTTTCTATATTGCTGTATTCAACTTGTTAATACTTAGGATCCTTTGTATTTCTGCTCATGGAGGGTATTTACCTTAAATTTCTTTTCTTTTTGTCTGGTTTTAGAAACCTGATTCTGGCCTCATAACAACCATTTCTGAATGGACACTGGACATTTTGAAGGTTACACTATTGAGTGTCGGAATTTTGTTGCCTAATGAGAGTTGCCTAACGAGAGTTGCAGAAATATTGAAATAACTTGAAAATCAGCTTTGTCCCATTAAGGCTTTTTGCCTTCTTCCTTCTTTCCTTCTTTCCTTCCTTCCTGCCTTCCTGCCTTCCTTTCCTTCTTCCCCTTCCTTCCTGTTTCTCTTTCTTTTTACACATTCGTAGGGAAAAACTAGAGTAACCACTACTCTAGAGCTTTAAAAAAAATACTGTTGAGTCATTATCTTAATGGGATTTCTATCAATGCTCCAGTTTTTCGGTGAGGCCTCTCAACTCTGACTCATTATAGATGTCATATCTCCTGGCCCAGTGTGACCTCTAGAAATTATTCCTGTCTCAGTTTCCTGCCATCATAGAGATTCACTCTACATAGTCACAGGTTGTGTTCAGTAACTGATTCAAGGGAATTCTACTCCGAGATTTTTTTTCTGTATAGCTCTCTGCTCTTCAGTACTCTGCCTTCCTAATCACGCCTGCTTTTTTTCCCCTTTAAGTCCAAACACTATCTCCTCAACCAGTGGGATCACTGTCTTCTAGCTTGAATTACCATCTCTGGGCCACCATCTGGAAAGTTCTAAAAGATAGAAATCTAAGGAAATTGTAGGGCTCACCTTTGTTTCTTTTGGATACCATATACTGGTTGGCTCATGTCTAAAAGAAGATGTTCAGGTTTTCCAGTTTTCTTGCATTTACAGTGAAAAGGAACAGCAAGTTGTAATTACTTCAACATGCCCATAAGCAGAATTCTCCAAGTATATTTGCATTACATAAAATATTGTATTAGATGTAAGAATGCTAAATGGTGTCATACATTTTCAATTGACTTTTGAACAAGCCTCAGTAAATTTTCACATTGTAATGCTTACTCTTAATGTCTTCATTCCTTGGAAAATGATTATCTGGTATTTTATTTTTCTGAAAGCTCTATAGGAAAATGTAATAAATTACAGATGAGGTGAGTTTCAATTTATACAGTGAGATTTAACGAAATACTTTTTGTGAGTCCAGTCATTGAGCATGCTTACTAATTAATTCTCTGCGTCAAAAATCCTACTTAAAAAGGGGGTGATTGTGAACAGCAGCTGAGATCCGGAAGAAAATATGTGCAAAGAAGGGAACTGATGGTATGTTTAGACCAGCAAGTGTAACCAGTTGTGGGAAATCTTACAGAGCACTAATCAAAACCTACCTCAAATACCCAATTTAAAAATGTGGTGTAATAAGAAAACTATTTTCCTTGTGGATTTTATCACCAGGTAAATTTGTCTTCAAATATAATTCAACAAACAAACATTCCTGAACACACAAAAACTCAAGGGATGTCACAACCCTGCCCACTTCCATGAGAGGACTGGAGATGAAAGTTGAATTAGGTGTGAACTAGGCTCGTATAAATGTTGGGTTGAAAGTACAGTGCATCAGTGTTACATGCTCTGAAAGTTGTAGAAATGATAAAACAAGCCAAAAAACAAGAGTAGGAGGGGAAAAAAGTAGGCAAGGTTGTTAAGTTCTTTGATTACCCAATCTTCAATAGCTGGAGGCTAAATTCATTATTTTAAGCTGATAAATCAAGAAATGTGATAGTAAGTCTATTTAACATAAAAGTAAACACAAGAAGACATAAATTATATCAGGTGGTAAAAGAGAGGGAGGAGAAGAGAAATATTCCAAACTTTCCAAATATTCCAAATTTGGAAATATTCCAAACTTTATCACTGCATTTAGAATGGAATAGAAACTTTTGGGATAAGTAGAAGACTAAGGGGCTTATGTAAAGTTATAGTGACAAAAACAAAACAAGAGAAAATTATCACTTCCTAATTGTCAGGAGGACTATGAATGAAAATATTAAAAAGCAGACATAACATGAGACCTTAAAAGGCATAATTTATATGACAGAAGAGTAAACAACTTTCATATCTTAAAATATAATGAACTATATTCAATTTTTATGAAGGAAATTTATGGAGAATTTTCAGATCAGATCAGACAGCAAACCCAAACACTACTTTCTATACAATTGATACATCTAAAGAACATAATTAAGACTAGATGAAAACAAAATAATGGACAATCTCTTCAAGTCAAATACAACCCAAAAAAAGAAAGAGTAAGGATGACATTAATATAAGAAAATTGGAATGAAAGGCAGAAAAGTGTTAACTGATACAAATAACAACACTTTATAATGCTGAAATTTGTCATCCACGATGATGTTATGAATATCTATTCTTGAGCATAGAATCTGTATTCCATAAAGCAGATAGTATAGAAGGTACAGAAAATTAGATAAAAAACCAATACTAATACAAAAATTCCTACAGACCATGATACTGAGTATATCTTGAAAACTTTTATTAAGATACTAAGTTTAGAAAATATTTTTAATTTTTAAGAAAAAAAAAATACCCAACCACTTTCTCCTGAAGAGGCTCTCGATCTAGAATGCCCTATCTAATTCTATCCTAACTCTCCCATATTTTTCAAAACTCATCCTCATTCTCACTTTTTTATTAGTAATAGTATTTATTATGCCTTGATTATGTTCCAAATATATGTAACCATTTACTGTGCTGTCTCACTGAATCATCACGAAGCCCTAGAAGGGCTTCCACTGTATTCCACTGTGGAATATTGCAAGCCTTAAAAAGGAAGTAAATCCTGCCATTTGTGATAACTTGGAGAAGATTGTGCTAAGTGAAATAAGCCAGACACAGAAGGACAAATACTACATGATATGGCTTATGTGAGGAATATAAAATAGTCAAACTTCTAGAAGCAAAGAGTAGAATGGTGGATGCCAGAGCATGAAGAGAGAAGGAAAGGAACCCGTGTTAGTCAGCAGGTACAAATTAAGCAGTTATACAAGATAAATAAGTCCTAGATATGTACTCTACAACATAGTACCTATAGTTAATAATATACTATATAGTATACTTAGAAATGTATGAAGAGGACTGATCATATGTAAAATGTTTCTATCACATGCACAAAAATAGTAACAGTAAATAAAGACGGTGGGAGGAAAGCTCTGAAGGTAATGGAAATGTTTAAGGTATAGATTTTGATGATGCTTTCATGAATATCCATTTATCTCCAAAATCATCAAGTAGTATATATTAAATATGTACAGCTTTTCGTATGTCAATCATACCTGAATAAAGTGGTTTAAAAAAAATACAGAGAGGCTCCTGGGTGGCTCAGTCAGTGAAGTGTCTGACTTCAGCTCAGGTCGTGATCTCATGGTTCATGGATTTGAACCCAGCGTCAGACTCTGTGCTGACAGTTCAGAGCCTGGAGCCTGCTTCACATTCTGTGTCTCCCTCTCTCTGCCCCTCCCCCGTTCATAGGGTCTCTCTCTCTCAAAAAATAAACAAACATTATTTTTTTTTTAATTACAGAAAAATCAAGGAAACAAAAGAGGCTCATAAACACTTAGTATTTGCTCAAAGGCACCTTTCTTGTAAGTGGTAGAGCCAGGATTTAAAAGCAGCCATAATAACCCCAGTTTACCTCTTGACCTATTCTGAGGTAAGTGGCTCTGTCCTTTTTCTCATGATTTCGTAGACAAAATTTAAAATAGTAAGTATATATATTAAAAAAAATATTAATGTTTCATTTATTTTTGAGACAGCGAGAGAGACAGTGAATGGGGTAGGGGCAGAGAGAGAGGGAGACACAGGATCTGAATCAGGCTCCAGGCTCCAAGCTGTTAGCACAAAGCCCGACTCAGGACTCGAACTCATGAACCGTGAGATCATGACATGAGCCCATGTCAGATGCTTAACCAAATGAGCCACCCAAGCACCCCTAGAATATTCAGTATGTATTTTTATCTATTCTGTCACCAAGTTTGAATGTTTAACTTTTCTCTATTTCTCCATCCTGGCAATTCCTCCTTTGGAGAAAGAACTATCACACATTTTCTTTGTACTCATCACTGTAGGTTAAATAGTACACTTTACTGACTCAGAGACTGAAAAAGTAAATACTGTTTAAATGATTTGGGGAAACATTCAGTTTATGTAGCAATTCTTGCCTTCCATGTTAAAATTGTGGAGAGATTCACAACATAGACATGAAATCAAAAGACAAAACATACAAATTAAGCATCAAAGCTTGCTTTCCACTTATCTCCAAGTTGGAAGGCTTCCTTCCTTCCTTCCTTCCTTCCTTCCTTCCTTCCTTCCTCACTCCCTCCGTCCCTCCCTCCTTCCCTTTCTTCTTCTCGGTCTCCATCACCCAAGTTCATCACCCTTCCTTCACAATGTGTTGAATAAGCATCCTTTTTATTTTGTGTAAATGGCAAATTATGCATCTTCTGCTTCTTGTTTATTTTATTCAGCATTATATTTCTAGGATAGATCAGTGTGACTGTGTAGACATCTTTTTGTGTTTTGTTTTTTCCTAGTGCTATACAGTGTCTCTACATGGCCTCACACTTTCTTATCCATTCTTATAAAATGGATATCCAGCTTTCTCCAACTTCTTATAACCACAAACATCACTGTGAATAATAACTTCATTCATTTTTGCTTACAGACACATGGGAGAACTTCTTTGGAACACAGGAGTGGGGTTTATGACTCATATGGCATATATAAGATTACATAATTTAACAAAATCAGTGCCATATTGCTCCTCAGAATAGTGTCATAATATTATACTCCCGGCAGTACGGGAGGATTATTTTAACCCCATGTCCAACTTTCTAATTTTTGATAACAAAAAAGAATATAATGTAGCATCACATTGTTCTTTCCCTCCTTCTGAAAGATACTCTTTTTCCTTGGAAAGCATGATCTTTGACATTATTTTTTATAGGAAATACAGGGAAGACTTTACATAATTTAGAAATCCAGAGAAAAAGCATTCTGTTGTGTACTGATTATTTTATCAGAAGTAGGCTGTTTTACAGCTAATGACGGGGTCAAACATGGATATGTGACTATACTAACAGTTCACTCCTTGTACTGCTACCTTTTAAAAGAAGAGAATATTCAGGTTACTCCTAATTACATAGGACAATGAATCACAGTTCCTCAAATATAAAAAGGACAGTTTATCAAAGAAAGAAGCCACTCCCTGCCAGACTTATATAAAATAGGACAGCAAATTTGGCCTGGTTTAGGATTTATGAGAAAGTTATCCATAAATTCTATTCATTAAAATATACATTAACTACTGTAAAATTAACTTGAAATGGGGCAAGCGTATATCAGTAAGTTTGAAGGGTTTTTACCTTTAAAATTTGTCTAAATATTATTCATTAGTAACAGTTCCGAAAAATATATTTTTGAAAAATAACAAGTTATTATGAACCAGGAATCCATTTTTCCCATAATTTCTTCCTCCAATATTTAGTTGATATAGTTCTAAATGACCTGTATAATTCATAGATAAATATATCAAGTTATTTCATCACTAGTATACTTATATGCCTGATGTTTAAATGGATAGAATTGATTATCAACCAGAAAAAATACTACCTTTGAATATCAATATTTTATAATAATAACTTGTCTTTTCTTCATGGATGATAATACAGCCATATATTATATATAAACAGGAATCCCACAATCTCATTCACTTCTGAATCTCCAGTGCTTATAATACTGCTTGGTATAAAGTCAATGCTTAATAAATACCTATTAAAATAATATATTTTAATATGTATTTCTGGTATCAACAGTGTATTGGGTTTAGAGTTAGAATTTATGAGTTTTAGTTTGGAATCATTCACTTATGATGACCCTAAAGTAAACATATACTCAAATTCTGTATGATTCACATAGCTTCTGCTAGACATTGAGCATATTTCATAGGTATTCTGTTTTCATAACAGAAATGATGTGAGTCCTTTAGTAAGGCACATTTTAAAAGAAAGAGTTACTTAACAATAAGATGGCTCCATGAAAGATCTTGAAGCATGGACATCACATGATTCCTTTTGAAAAGCATAATCCTAAGAAATAAGGTAGAGGTAGGGAATATGAAAGCTTCAGACAGTAGGTAATAAATGCCTTGGGAACAAATGAAATGGATTTGAACTGGGCTCAGAAATTAAAGAAGGTCATTCCATTTACCTAGATAGAAATTTAGTTTAGGAGAGTTAAATTGAAGCACTATATTTAAGATCTGCAGATGAGATCTGAAATCACTGATACAGTTAAAATTACAGTCCTCCCTCTTCCTGTCTATATGATCTTGGCCAACTTATAAACAGTATCTTGATCTTTAACCTGGAAATAATAATAATAATATTATCAACTAATGTGGATTAATGCACATAGATTTCATGAGTTGCTAAGACCCTCAATAAACATTAACTGTTATAACTGCAACACTGCAGCTACCTTGTAAGATATCAACATTAACACATCATATACAACATATATATGTATATATTTGCTTATATATAATATATATCAATATAAGGTACATACATATATATGTGTACATATTATATATGTATATTTATATATATACACATATAAATGTATGTATGTGTAAGCTAACATATTATGACTTTATTTATTTTAACTACAATTCTCAAACAACATGATGCAATGGAAATTGCATTTTAAAGAGGCTGCATAGAGGGCGCTTGGGTGGTTCAGTGGGTTAAGCATCCTACTTTGGCTCAGGTCATGATCTCACGGTTTGTGAATTTGAGCCCCGCGTTGGGCTTTGTGCTGACAGCTCAGAGCCTCGCGCCTGCTTCACATTCTGTATCTCCCTCTCTCTCTGCCTCTCCCCTGCTCATGCTCTCTCTCTCTCAAAAATAAAGATTAAAAAAACTAAAAAGAAATAAAGAAGCTGTATAGGAATTATGTGCTTATAGTTGTCAGTCTTCCATTCCTGAAAAAAGAATAATATAGGGATAAGTCATCTTAAAAATTCCCTTGGTAGCCACTGTTCCAAGGTCAAAGACCACCTTATAATACTTGTACCACTTGATCATAATGCATAAACAAAGATCATGTGCTCTGGGTCATTCTGTCTTTTGGAACCTAATTTTACAGCAAGTTCAAAGCAATATTTTATGGGAAACCACTGAGATCTTGATGAGGGATATATATATGTATATGCATATATATATGTGTATATATGTATGCAATTAATATGTGTATAATATATGTATACAATTCATATATGTATAATAATAATATACTTGAATTATTTCCTTCTCATTATCTCTCTCCATAAATTATTTTCAAGCTGTCAATACATACAATTTCCAGGAGGGAATTATTTACCTGATTCTAAAGTCTATTTATGCATTTTTCAGGAACTAGCAACTATCACATTATATTTTCTCTTTTCTTTGCCAAATGTTTTCTGACACATTTCCTCTATTTAAAAATCAAAGGCTCACCCAAGAAACAGCATCATTCCCTTGGGCATGAATATCTGTAACAAATATACCAGTACTTTGGTTGCAAAGAGAATTAAGAATGCATTAGCTATTTAGCATTCCATGAATGACGAGCATACTCATGCCTCAAATGTAGAACAGAATAGAAACTGTAGCATATAGACTTTCGGATCAACTGATTTGGTAATTTGACATTGATAGTGATGATGGAAGTGTACTGCAGTGTTCTTGAAAAATAGGCTCCCTCCTCTGATATTATATTTATTTGAGTTATAAGATAAAACCCTAAAAACAATGCTATACATATTATAAGCTTTCTGGAGCATTATTTAGCAACAAGTACCAAAAGGCAAGCATCTGGATGATTTGTGATCTGGATGACCATTTCTAGAATTTACTCTAAAGAATAAGGTATAGGCAAACAAAGGTGTTCCTTAGAATACAATCAATCTTAACAAAAACAGAAAGGTAGAAACAATATAATTTTTCAACAAATAAGAAGTGATTAACTATAGTAACCCATGCTATATAAGCAATAACAAATTTTTATGAAAATGTATGTAAATATATTGATAATATATACAGACACATAGAAGTGCATATAGAAATACATTTATGTGTGTATAGATGCTGATTTGCAGAGATTTTGCAACATATCTGTAATGCAAATCACCCAAACCTTTTCACCTTTCTGTAGTATTGTTTTCTTCTAAAAATGAATCACAAAGTCCCCAGTATCCATGTGATATACTGTGGAAAATCCCAAACTCCGCTACATGTCTTTCCAAAGGCTATCGTTCCCTACACAAATATTATGAAAAGCAGGAAGTTGGTCTCAACTTTGTTTCTGAATCTGTCTACATCCCAGCTTTTTAAAATTTATTACTTTGCTTTTTGAATTGTTAGTATGTTCATGTGCTTAAAATGTCAAAAACTATATGAACATATGTAGAAAACCCTTTTTTCATCATTTTACACTCAACTTACCTTTGTCACTGTATCTGAAGTGAATTTCTTGTATATAGCATATTGTTAGATCATATTTTCTATACATTTCTAGCAATTTCTATCTTTTAACTGGCATATTTAGACAATTTACATTTAAGACATTTATTGGAAATGTTATGGTTCAAGTCTGCCTTCATATTATTTGTTTTTGCTTATTTCCTCTGTTTCTCCTATGTCACTGTACTGTGGGTTATTTCTTTATTATTTAGGACTCATCTTGATTTATCAGTAGTGTTTTTGAGTATATCATTTTATAGAATTTTCTTAGAGAGTACTCTAGATATTACAATATACATACATAACTCATCATGATCTATCAGTATTGACATTTTACAACTTTGAGTGAGGTATAAAAACCTCATTACTTTTATGTTCTTTAATCTGCTCAACTTTTAATTGTCATTTTTTAAAGTATTACCTCTACGTATACTGAGCACCACATCAGATGATGTCATAATTTTTTCTTCAAGAGTCAAATTTGTTTTGATGAACTCATAAGAAGCAGGTTAATTTCTTATACATACTTTTTTTTCCCCCTCAGGCCAGTGCTCTTCTTTTCTTTCTGAAGTTCCAAGACTTCTTTTGTTCTCATTTCCTCCTGCTTACAAGAACTTATTCAACCGTTTTAAGGGTAGATTTGCTAGCTACAAATTACCTTAGTTTTCCTCCATTGGGGAATGTCTTCAGTTCCCCTTCATTCCTGAAGGATATTTTTCACAGGATATAAAATTTGTGCTTGACAGTTATTTTCCTTCAACATTTGAAAATATTGTGTTTCTCACTGGACATCCTCCCACTATTTCTAGTCTTCAGGCCCTTCTGTTCACAAGAATTGTCTCCCATTGATCACAAGTTATCATATCTTTGTGCAAAGCAATGTGCCTTATGTCTAATGCTTTCTTTTGGTGTCATGCCTTCTCTTTGTCAACAAAAATGCTCATTGGCACTTTTTCCTAATCAAGGTTTCCACCAGTATATAATCTTTAAGAAAGGAGAAGGTTAGCAACCCGTTTTACAGCTCTTATTTCCCGTTTTATGTGTAATGAATTTTTATAAATTTAAAACTGTTACAATAAAATTGAATTTCAGTTAATTTTAAAGTACTTATGTATATACCCATCTGTGCCTATAAAAAAATCTCAAACATGGTTCTCAATTCTAGTGATGCATTAGAATAATCTGGAATTCTTTTAAAAAATGATGATACTCTAAACGTGTAGACTTTGATTCATTTTGCTTGAGTGGGTCCCAAGTTTTATATTCTCTCATTCACAGTGCTCAAAATGTCAAGTCATCTTGGATTTTTTTTTTGCACTTTAATTTTCTACATAACTGTATGTAACTATGTAAACTTTTTTCTTCAACCATCAATCAGAAACTTTCAGTTTCTACATAACTATGTATAATCCCTGTATATACTTTTGTGACATTCTTTTCAAAAATTTTTTTTTTCAACGTTTATTTATTTTTGGGACAGAGAGAGACAGAGCATGAACGGGGGAGGGGCAGAGAGAGAGGGAGACACAGAATCAGAAACAAGCTCCAGGCTCTGAGCCATCAGCCCAGAGCCTGACGTGGGGCTCGAACTCACAGACCGCGAGATCGTGACCTGGCCGAAGTCGGACGCCCAACCGACTGCGCCACCCAGGTGCCCCTGTGACATTCTTTTCAATACACACTCTTCCATTCTGTATTGCCTACCACTGTGCTAATCTAGACTCTCATTAATGTTTACTAGAATTATCATAATAATGGGCTCTTTTAAAAAAAAATTAATTTTATTTATTTTTGAGAGAGAGAGACAGAGACAGAGTGCAAACCGGGGAGGGGCAGACAGAAATGGAGACACAGAATCCGAAGCAGGCTCCAGGTTCCGAACTGTCAGCACAGAGCCCGATGTGGGGCTTGAACTCATGAACCATGAGGTCATAACCTGAGCAGACGTCACGCTTAATTCACGGAGCCACCAAGGCACCCGCATCGCATATTAATGGCCTCTTAAATAGTCTTTCTAATTTTTTTTTATGGTACTAGGTCTCTAAATAAAATGAATAATAGTTACTATTTACTGAAGATTTCTAATATGACAGACACAGTGCTGGATATGTTTCTTAGATTAACAGTGCTCTGAGATATATATTTCATTTTATTTCCCATATTACAGAGGTGGAAACCGAAGTGCTGAAGGATTAAGATCCATATCTTAATGTGGCAGAACTGTGAGTAAAACCCAAACCCATTTGACTTTCAAATGTCTTCCTTCTTTCTTTCTCTTTCTCATTTGGTGTAGGATGCTCCTTTGGGGTAAAATTACATGTTTCCTTAAGCTTCTCTAGTCTTCTGCATCCTCCCCAAGGACAGGTACTTTATATTTTTTACATAAAAATTATCCCATAAATTTTGCTGACTCTAACTAAATTATTTATTGAAATTTATATAAAGAAGAATTTACAAGATAAAGTTTTAAATATGCAGCCTTAATTTTCTATCTTTTCCAAAATGATATTTTCCTTTTAAGTCAAATATGATCCTTCATATTCGTACTATTAATTTGCTTGGAATACCCATTGTTTAAATATAGCATAAAGATAAGTGTCAGCTCCTGTATGATAAAATCTCCAAGATTCCAAATTAGTGAATGAGAACATTCTGAATGAGATTATTTAACTGCTAAAATTGACCCTTCAAAATTAAAATTATCTTATGTGGAGATTAGATGCTATTCATATAGCCAAGGGCATACATTATTTTTGCAAGCGTAAAAAATCAATTTAAAAGTTAGAAATACAATTTTGCACCTATTTTGTTATCTTATATACATAAAATATGCACAGCAAAATAATTGAACTGGTAGGATATGGCACTGGAGTGTAAAGCATTTGCTGGAAGATGGGTGATTTTTTTTTCTGACTTTCTGTGTTTTTAAATGTTTTTAATGATAAATGTATTTTATACTTCAACAAAAAATAGAAAGTTTATTATTGTTTTAATATTTATTTTGAGAGAGACAGGGAGGGGCAGAGAGACAGGAAGAGAGAGAATCCAAAGCAGGCCCCATGGTTGTCAGCATAGTCTGACATAGCACTGGATCTATGAACTGCATGACCATGACCTGAGCCAAAAGCAAGAGTCAAAGCCTTAACCAACTGAGCCACCCAGGTGCCCTGAAAGTTTATTTGTATTTATTTATTTATTTATTTATTTATTTATTTATTTATTTCTTAAAAACATTTTTAATGTTTATTTATTTTTGAGAGAGACAGAGACAGAATTCGAGTGGGTTAGGGGCAAAGAGAGAGGGAGACACAGAATCTGATGCAGGCTCCAGGCTCTGAGCTGTCAGCAAAGAGCCTGACTCAGGGCTTGAACCCAAGAGCTGTGAGATCATGACCTGAGCCAAAGTTGGATGCTCAACTGACTGAGCCACTCAGGCACCCCTATTTTTATTTTTATTTTAAAGTTTATTTATATATTAGTTTTGGAGAGAGATAGAGAGCACAAGTGGGAGAGGGGCAGAGACAGAGGGCACAGAGGATCCAAAGCGGGTCTGAACTGACAGCAGAGAGCCTAGTGCAGGTCTTGAACTCACGAACCATGACAGCATGACCTGAACTGAAGTCAAAGGTTTATATGACTGAGCCTCCGAGGCGCCTCCCAAAAGCTTATGTTTAAACAGTAGCATGTTAAAAATAATTACATATCCCAATAAAATCAATGATAAATATTCTAGGAAAACAAAAAAATTTTTTTTCAAAAGTTTATAATTTTACTTTTTAAGTGTCACAACCAAACAATAAAACAATGATGGGGGTAAGAGGCAACTAAGTTTTATCATTGACTGAAAATGTTAGGATTTTGGTCAACACGTGGAAAGTTTCAAAATATAAAAATTGAAACAAGGGAATGACAAAAAAAATGACAGAAATAGGAGACAAGAAATGTCTCTTACCATATTGTTTGAAGAGAAAGTTACTAAAACAATCATAACCCAAGGGCCTACTGAGCTAATATTTTTTGAAAGAAGCCACAACAACACAAAAACCCATTGGAAAATGTCACTAAGTACACTGTGTAAACCAGACAATGAATATCTAAATCATACCAAAACTATTTTGCTATATGGCAAATAAGCATGTATACTATTTACTAATAAGTTGAATCATTTTTATAGAAATAATGATCTAGTTTCATTATTATAAGGCAAATATTATTAGTATAGAATAGATAAAAATGTTGAAAAGAGATTGTAATAAATATACTGAAAAGAGATTTTAAAGACCAGCTCATTAATGATTCCCAGATAATCTAGCAATAAAAAAATAGAATATGAGCATACCAGTTATAAAATGTTCATGAAGTAATTTTACAAATATTTACTGAGTCCCTAGTATGGATAGGGAAGGTTCATGTTCCTGGCAGAGGACAGAGTATCTGCAGACAACCTAGAGCATCTTCATACATAGGAAAAGCTGAAAGAAAGGCCAGAATAATGGAACACAGAGTTCAGAGGGGTAGAATTATGTTAACCAAGTTCAGCAGAAGAAAGTTGCAGGGCACAGTTCACATTCTAAATGATGTATTGTGAAAAACAGATGTAATTGAACTGGTGGTAGATGGTGGAATATATATTAGTCAGACAGTGTGTAGTGGGAAATAGATGATACACTCAAAGAGAGATAATTGAAGAGTGATTAATGCAGTGCTTTGCAAAGGTGTGGTCAGGGTTAAAGGAAACCAACAAGGGTTGTTGAAACATCCTGGGCTAGCAGACCTGAAGGGGACAAGGAGAGAGGTTATAGGAACCTAGGAAAAATTATAGCTACAGAAGAATGCTCCTGGTAATACTAGCCGTGACTCTCAGAAAGAAAACTCATTATTGTCAGACTATGAGCCATTAAGGAGGGAATGGGTGACTCCATAGTCACATCTCCTGCAGGTGACTTCCCATTGGCCAAATCTAGTGAAAGCCAGAGGCTGTGAATGCTATCCAAGGAGATTAACCTCGAGAGGCCCATAGCAAATGAAGAGGGTAGAGAATAGATATAGAGGTGCAAATGGCAAATATCTAGTATAATGTGCCAGGGAAGCATAAGGAGAATAGTTAGGAGTCTGAGGCATTTTTTCAGGTCAGAAATGATGGTGCTTTGACAAGAGAGATGGTGCTTTGACTAGGGAATGTGGAGATGGATGAGAAAAGCAGATACCAGAGAGATCTTGGAGGTGGAATTGTCAGGACAGATATCTATTTCTAAAGCACTTCCTTTGCTAGGTCTTACCTAACCAAATTGCATTCAAATTTGTCACATTGACTCACAAATGTTAATTTGTGAATTAATTTGTTAATTTGTTAATTTGTGAATTCACAAATGTGAATTTTTATACATGATTATGAATGTAATTAACAAACATATAACAATTTTGTCATTTTCCATAGATGTCTAATTTCATTGAGTTCTATTTGCCAAGTACTAAGTAACCTCATATTTAATCCTCTTAAAACCTCTATGAGGTCAATATAATTATATCTATTTTCAGGTGAGAAAAGATATGAAATGAAAGATAAATTAATTTGTTCAAGTCAGAGAGGGTGCCACAAATTTGAACTCAGCTCTTTTTACCACAAGCCACCCTATTATCTTGCCTTACCTTCTACGAAACTATTTTTCTATCTCCCATAGAGGGAGTACTGTGTTTGATGCTGTGGACTTGGAGAGTGTATATGAATCTCAAAATAATCTTTGACTTTGTAATCTAAATAAGGGAAGGGACATATGTCTAAAGTGATATATGGTATTGCTGAAAAATAATAATCACTGTGTAAGTGGTATGGTCCACTCCAGAGGATGTCTTCATCGAGGGAAGGGGCAGTCTAGATCAATAAAAACTAATCTGTTTTATGGTTTTAAGAGGAGATTTTATTGTAATTATATGAGTTCATATACACACTCATGTACATATATATACCCACAGAAAAATCCAATATGGCCTATTCTGTCATGAAAGTACATAAACACAGTCCCACTCCTCATATATTTTAAGCAATAATTCAAAATTTTATCTGACCTATTTATAGGTACCTAGTTCATGCATTCTATTACCAATTGTCTGGAAGCTTCGGATTATATTTATTTCAAAAGCTGTCATTTTTATTACACATACCAAGAAGAAGGAAGGAGAAACTAGAGAATTATTTGTCTACTCTTACCTTTTATTTTCTGGATGCTTCATGCTATCAGTAGAAAAGACTGGCCCATCACAATCTAACATACTTTTCAATAATATGATGATACCTTTTCTGGCCTCACCAGAGTCATGTCCCATGTTTTAGAAGCAAGATTATAGATCTCTTGCTTCATCGTCACAAACTCAGCCATGTCTTCAAAGTACTGAACGTTTGAATGGTTTCTGGGTGTTTAGTGTCTGGAACTTACCTCAACCAGGAATTCTATCACTCTTCTCTTACTGGAAGTTCTTAGCAAGAACTCTGCCTTCCTTTCTGAAAAGCCTTCTTTTTGGGTATTCTCTATTACAAATAATAATAATAATAATAATAATAATAATAATAATAAATCTGCCTTCCCTCAAAAACCCAGCTCTGTATATCAAGGGCAAGAGGTAACACTTTTTAATACACAAATAAAGCCCTATAGCTCTAAATGTATGTATCTAAGAGGGTAATATTAATTAATGACTCTTAATAAGATTTTGAAAGCATAAAAATTTAAAATTTTAATTTAAATTGTTAATAATTTAAAACATTTTTCATAATAAAGATTAAACACTTGCCTTTATATTACACACACATACTATATACATGACAAATTCATATATTAAAATTATATAGAAAAGTAGTGATAGCACATAAATATTAATACAAATAATGTAAAAGAATTCCTTGGGTTAAATGGACCATAATTGTACTAAATTATTTTTAACTTCACACTGTATTTTAAACACATAGAAAACCCAAATTAATCAGCCAAAGGGGATTAATCAGGCAATTAATTAGTGTAATAAAGAAAATATATTGGAAAATTTTAGTTCTCATGGTGGAATTATATATTTTTTTATTTTTTTAGGTTTTTATTTTAATTCCAATTAGTTACATAAAGTGTTATGTTTATTTCAGATGTACAATGTAGTGATTCAACAATTCCATACATCACCCAATGCTCATCACAAGTGTACTCCTTAATCCCTGTCACCTATTTAACCCATCTCCTCACCTTCCCTCCCCTCTGGTAACCATCAGTTTATTCTCTGCAATTAAGAGCCTGTTGCTTGATTTTTTTTCTGTCTCTCTCTTTTTCCCTCTGCTAGTTTGTTTTGTTTCTTAAATTCCACATATGAGTGAAATCATATGGTATTTGTCTTTCTCTGATATACTTATTTCACTTAGCATTATACTCCTTAGCTCCATCCATATCGTTGCAAATGACAAGATTTCATTCTTTTTTATGGCTGAATAATATTCCATTGTGTGTGTGTGTGTGTGTGTGTGTGTGTGTGTGTGTGTGTGTGTGTATAACATCTTTATCCATTCACCAATCAGTGGACACTTGGGTTGCTTCTATCTTGACTATTGTAAATAATGCTGCAGTAAACATAGGGATGCATGTAACCCTTTGAATTAGAATTTTTGTATTCTTTGGGTAAATACCCAGTATTTGTGATTTGTGATGTGATTACTTAATCATAGACTAGTTCTATTTTTAAATTTGAGGAACCTCTATACTGTTTTCCAGTGGCTATACCAGCTTGTATTTCTACCAATAGTGCAGGAGAATTCCTTTTTCTCCACCTTCTTACCAACACTTGTTGCTTCTTGTGTTTTTGATCTTAGCCATTCTGACAGATGTGAGGTGATATCTCATTATAGTTTTGATTTTCCTTTTCCTGATGATCAGTGATGTTGAGAATCTTTTCATGGGTCTGTTGGCCATCTGGATATCTTCCTTGGAGAAATATCTATTCACGTCTTCTACCCATTTTGTAATTGGATGATTTGTTTTTGGGGCGTTGAATTTTATAAGTTCTTTATATATTTTGGATACTAAGCCTTTATCTATCATTTTCAAATACCTTCTTCCATTCCATAAGTTGCATTTTAGTTTTGTTGACTGTTTTCTTCACTGTGTAGAAGCTTTTCATTTTGATAGTCCCAATAGTTTATTTTTTAATTTTGTTTCCCTTTCCTCAGGACACATATCTGGGAATAAGTTATTATGGCCAATGTCAAAAGTTTACTGCCTGTGTTCTCTAGGATTTTGATGGTTTCAGGCCTCACATCTAGGTCTTTGGTCCATTTTTAATTTAAATTTAAATTTGTGTATGGTGTAAGAAAGTGGTCCATTTTCTTCCCTTGGCATTTTGCTGGCCAGTTTTCCCATCATTTGTTGAAGAGACCATCTTTTTCTCATTGGATATTCTTTCCTGCTTTGTAAAAGATTAATTGACCATATACTTGTGGGTTTATTTCTGGGTTTTCTGTTTAGTTCCGACCTCTGTGTCTATTTTTGTGCCCTTACCATACTGTTTTGGTTACTACAGCTTTGTAATATAACTTGAAGTCTGGAATTATGATGTCTTTTACTTTTCTTTTTCAAGATTGCTTTGACTATTCAGGGTCTTTTGTCATTCCATACAAATTGTAGGACTGTTTGTTCTAGCTTTTTGAAAAATGCTGTTGGTATATTGATAGGAATTGCATTAAGTGTACAGAATGCTTTTGGGAAATGTAAGCATTTTAACAATATTTGTTCTTCCAATCAATTAACATGGAATTTCTTTCCATTATTTTGTGTACTTTCAATTACTTCAGTTTCTTTCATCAATGTTTTATAGTTTTCAAAATATAGGTTTTTAACCTCTTCGGTTGGGTTTATTCCTAGGTATCTTATTATTTTCAGTGCAACTGTAAATGGGATTGTTTTCTTTATTCTCCTTCTGCTGCTTCATTAATGGTGTATAGAAATGCAACAGATTTCTGTATATTGATTTGTATCCTGTGACTTTACTGAATTAGGTTATCAGTTCTAGCAGTTTTTTGGTGGAGTCTTTTTTTTTTCTACGTAGAATATCATGTCATCTGCAAGTAGTGGAAGTTTTACTTCTTCCTTACCAATTTAGATTTATTTTATTTCTTTTCGTTGTGAGATTGCTATGGCTAAGGATTCCAGTAGTATGTTGAATAGATGTGGTGAGAGTGGACATGTTGGTCTCTTTCCTGACCTTAGGGGGAAAGAGCTCAGTTTTCCTCCATTGAGGATGATGTTAGCTATGGGTTTTTATATATGGCCTGTATTATGTTGAGGTACTTTCAACTCTAAACCTACTTTGTTGAGGGTTTTTATTAGGAATGGATGTTGTACTTTGTCAAATGTTTTTTTTCTACATCTATTGAAAAGATCTTGTAGTTCTTATCCTTTCTCTTGTGGATGTGATGTATCATGTTGATTTATTTGTGAATATTGAACCACTTTTGCACCCAGAAATAAATCCTATTTGATCATAGTAAATAATTTCTTTAATGTATTGTTGAATTCAGTTTGCTAGTATTTTACTAAGGATGCTTACATCATATTCATTAGGGATATTAGCCTATACTTCTCTTTCTGAGTGGTGTCTTTATCCAGGTTTGACATGAGGATAATGCTGGCCTCAGAATGAATTTGAGAGCTTTCCTTCCATTTCTATGCTTTGGAGTAGCTTGAGAAGAATAGATATTAACTCTTCTTTAAAAATTTAGTAGAACTCACCTGTGAAGCCATCTGGTCCTGAACTTTTGTTTGTTGGACATTTTTGATTACTGATTCAATTTCTTTGCTGATTATTGGTCTGTGTCACAGACTATTAGTTCTCTCTTGTCCAGCAAGAGAGCAGATGCAGAACTGAATACAAGAGAGGCTAATGTCCAGAAGGAGACAAGAGCCCAAGCAGGGATTTCATCTCAGTATTTATTGAGTGCTCAAGATCTTACACACATAAGTGTGAAGAAGAAAATCAGATAGTAATCATTAACTTGTACAAGAAGCAAAGGGTCTGGGGGGGGGGCAAGTGGTGTTTGTGATCAAAGTATATTGGTGCCAGATAGAACGTAATTTCCTGCAGATGATGTAACAAGTTATTCAGCATCTCATAATATCTCACTAGCTAACCTTTGGTGCTTTTGCCCTGTAGCAGTGGCTTTCCGCCCTAAGCTTTCTTAACCCATTTATGTAAGTATATGGATTTCTTGAAACTATGTTCACACAGGTTTATTCCAATTTTCTGTGTCTTCCTGTTTTAGTTTTAGTAGTTTATATGTTTGTAGGAATTTATCCATTTCTTCTAGGTGTCCAGTATGTTGTCATACAGGTTTCATAATATTCTGTTATAATTGTTTGTATTACTGTGGTGTTAATTGTTATTTCTCCACTCTCATTTGTGATTTTATTTGAGTTCTCTCTCTCTTTCTCTCTCTCTTTCTTGTTAAGTCTGGCTAGAGGTTTATCAGTTTTCTTGTTTTTTTTTCAAAGAACTGGCTCCTGATTTCATTGATATGTTCCATTGTTTTTTT
Source organism: Prionailurus viverrinus (assembly GCF_022837055.1). NCBI lineage: Eukaryota > Metazoa > Chordata > Mammalia > Carnivora > Felidae > Prionailurus > Prionailurus viverrinus. Next base: position 185,413,086 of record NC_062561.1, on the reverse strand, counting down.
TTAAGTTTCTGTATCATTTATGTCTGCTCTAATCTTTATTATTTCCTTCCTCCTGTTGGTTTTAGGTTTTCTTTGTTGTTATTTTTCTAACTCCTTTATTTGAAAATTTTCTTGCTTCTTGAGGTAGGCCTGTAATGCTATAAACTTCCCTCTTAGAATCACTTTTGCTGCATCTCAGAGGTTTTAGACTGTAGTGGTTTCATTTTCATTTGTTTCCATGTACTTTTTTAGTTGTTTTATTTCCTGGTTGACCCACTCATTGTTTAGTAGCATGTTATTTAACCTCCATGTGTTTGTGATATTTCCAAATATTTCTTGTGGTTGCCTTCCAGCTTCATTGCATTATGGTCAGAGGGATGCATGGTATGATTTCAGTCTTCTTGAATTTGCTGAGGCTGGTTTTGTGGGCAATATGTGATCTATTCTGGAGAATGTTCCATGTTCACTTAAAAGGAATGTGTATTCTGCTGTTTTGTGATGGAATGTTCTGAATGTATCTGTTAATTCCATCTGTTCTTGTTTGCCATTCAATGCCATTGTTTCTTTATTGATTTTCTGTTTAGATGATATGTCCATTGATATAAGTGGGGTGTTTAAGTCCCCTACTATTATTGTATTACTATCAATTAGTTATTTTAAGTTTGTTATTAACTGTTTTATGTATTTGGGTGTTCCATGTAGGATGCATAAATATTTACAATTGTTACATCTTATTGTTGGATTATCCCATTTATTATATAGTGCCCTTCTTTGTCTTGTGTTACAGTTTTTGTTTTAAAGTCTATTTTTGTCTGATATAGGTATTGCTAATCCAGCTTTCTTTTTTTTTAAGTTTATTTATTTATTTACTTTTGAGAGAGGGAGAGTGTGTGCACATGTGCACAAGTGTGGAAAGGACAGAGAGAGAGGAAGAGAACCCTAGGCAGTCTCTGCACTGTCATTGCAGAGCCCAACATGGGGCTTGATCTCAGAAACCATGAGATCATGACCTGAGTGAAATCAAGAGTTGGAGGCTTAACAGACTGAATCACCCAGGTGCACTAACTGGCTTGTTTTGTTTTATTTTGGTTTTTATATCCATTTACATGATAGATGTTTCTCCATCCATTCCCTTTCAATCTGCAGGTGTCTTGGGGCGCCTGGGTGGCGCAGTCGGTTAAGTGTCCGACTTCAGCCAGGTCACGACCTCGCGGTCCGTGAGTTTGAGCCCCGCGTCGGGCTCTGGGCTGATGGCTCAGAGCCTGGAGCCTGTTTCCGATTCTGTGTCTCCCTCTCTCTCTGCCCCTCCCCCGTTCATGCTCTGTCTCTCTCTGTCCCAAAAATTAAAAAGAAAAAAACGTTGAAAAAAAAAACAATCTGCAGGTGTCTTTAGGTCTTAAATGAGTCTCTTGTAAATAGCATATAGATGCATCTTTTTTTTTTTAATCCATTCGGTCCACCTTTTGTCTTTGGACAAAGATTGGAGCTTTAAGTTCATGGTGGAATTATTTAAACAACCTGTTTTGGTAAAGATAAAGTGTACGAGGTACTACAGCTGTTTGTAAATGTGAGGTCAATATTAGGTTTTGAAGGTATGGATAGGTACTATGTTTAATCAAAATGGTAGCAAGACTAATGAATCTGGAACTGTATCATAAAGTACTGAACAAAAGGAAATTAAAATCAGTAAAAGGGGTAAAATTATTAGTGGATTAAAAGAAAAAAAACCAGAAATAGTATGTTTTAGGGCTGCCTGGGTGGTTGGGTCTATTAAGTGTCCAACTTGAGCTCAGGTCATGATCTTGTGGTTCATGAGTTTGAGCCCTGCATTGGGCTCTGTGCAGACAGCTTGGAGCCTGGAGCCTGCTTTAGATTCTGTGTCTCCCTCTCTCTCTCTGCCCCCCCCCCCCATTTTATCAGTATTGAACACCAAATGGTTTGCACATTTTAGCAATTGCTAAGTATAATTTAGGGGAGGTTATTATTGATACATATTGCAGACAACCTTCAATAAGTTTGAAAATCAGGACTACATCTGAAGCTCCAATTATTTTCACATTGTAAATGAAACAAGCAAACAAAAATTTGCCTTCAGTGTTACAAATCCAAGCTTCATATATTTGTACTTTTTTGGAATGGAAAGCAAACACACCTAAGTGGATAAAAGTATGATGTCTCTATTCACTTACAATGTTTTTCAACTATTTTATAAAGATTCTCAGAGGTATTTTTATTTGCTCTTATTTTTGTCTCTTCCTTAGACTATTTAAAACATTTTCCTAAGATAGTAACTTTCATTCAACTTAAAACCACAATAAAAATTGGTACATAGAAAAATATAAGTGATATTTATTAGATTGATACAAAAATCATATGGTAGAGGAATAGTTAATATCACCTGGCTTGTGATAAATGTTATGTGATACAAGTCTTGAAATTTCCATGTTATCCTTAGTGTTATTGTTCAACATCTATGCAAATGTAAATATTCAAATTACAGGTAATAGAATTTAGAAACTAAATTGAACATCTGTGTCTTTCTTTCCTTGAGTGAAACTTGATGATGAGAAATAGACAAAACTTTAGTTTCATAAAAGTCTTTGGCTATTTTCACAAAGGTATAATCTCCAAAGAAAATAAAACAAACATAGGTATTATTAACATTATATAGAAATAATATGACCTACTGGATGAGTATATTAACACTCCTTTCACCTCATACACACACTGCCTTTGGAATAATATGTCCTCCTTGTTTGTATTTTGGACAAAATTTCATTCTTTATTTTTTGTCACTGTATTCTGCCTCATGCAACTATTATGGCTATTGCTGCATTAGTGTCAACAAAAGTAAGTTGTAACTAAGCAATATTTCTTTTTTTTTTTCCCAACGTTTATTTGTGGGACAGAGAGAGACAGAGCATGAACGGGGGAGGAGCAGAGAGAGAGGGAGACACAGAATCGGAAACAGGCTCCAGGCTCTGAGCCATCAGCCCAGAGCCCAACGCGGGGCTCAAACTCACGGACCGCGAGATCGTGACCTGGCTGAAGTCGGACGCTTAACCGACTGCGCCACCCAGGCGCCCCAAGCAATATTTCTTTAAAATATATGTTTTAAATTAGTTGTAAACTGTCATCTGTTTTCAGATGATTCAGATCATAGATTTTATTTAGGAGAAGGGAAATAAAGATGAAGAAGAAAAACAGTCATATTTTTAAAAGAGAGGATATATAGTACAACACAGAGAGCCTTAACTAGGGCAGAAACATCAGATTAGAAATCACTTCCATTAGAAAGAAAACTTGAAAGTAAAATATAAAAATTGCCTAACATGAGGAAAACCAAGATGTGCTGGAAGAGAAGACGTTGAATGATATGTAAAATCAGTCCTCTTTCTCATTTATCATTAGCTTATTCTGTTAAATTGCATATAGAGAGAGTCTACTTACATTTCCATTCAACACTATTAAAGATCTAAAAAGTTTGAAGCAAGGGGGTAGTGGGGATAGGAAATGAAAAGGAATCATTGCCTTTAAGAAGTAGACAGTATTATTAGAAAAATAAGACACTAAACACACCTAACTCATTATGTATGGAAACCGTGTAGAAGATAGGTTGTTATGTGCCAAAACACACTCTAGGAAGCAGGCACTAAAGATTAGAGGACGGAACAATAAAAGAAGATTAATAGAGAAGACTTAACAGAATTGGAACAAGGTCATGTAAAATGTAGTTAAGAATTTGGTTTATGATGAGTGGAGGTTTTGTAGGTAGGAAATCCAGTATAAACAATGGCATGGAGGCAAGGAATGGTGTTGAGGAAACAAAATATATGTGTCTAATATTAAAGGATGAGGTATTAGGAAGTGTGAGAGAGAATAATAGGAGGAAAAGACGTACCTGGAATTTATTGAGTATTAATATATACCACATAGCTTACAAATTCTCACAATAACATCATGAGGTAAGTACTATTATCTCAATTTTACAGAAAGAAAAAAAAACAAGATATATATGGAATTGATTAAAGAGACTTTCATAAAAGGAAATGCTATATGCTATGTGCTAAGTGAAAGAGACAATTTACAGAAGGAAATGCAGATAGCTACGGAAAAAGGAGAATATAAATTGGGAGTAGGGACAATACACATTTTGTGAATTAAATTTCATTTTTCATAGACCACTGAGTTTTTAAAAACTAATCTGTAAAGTGAATTAAAGAATGCCAGTCTAGGGAAATTCTTAGCTTCAGTGAATAAATTCACAATATTAGCACTGAACGGTGAGAAAGTAAAATTGCTTCTCTTTGAGGTAATGGCAGATCTCATTTGATATAATTTCAAAAAAACCATCCATCATGAAGATGCAAAAATATGCCATACAGAATCTACTGTCTGTCAGTAGCTAAGGAGGTATTATACCCATGAAAAGTCACTTAATTTTCCTCAGAAATAAAAATGGGAGGAGTACAGAGGACAGAGAATGGCTCAGCATACTTTATAGAAGATAATAGATTTGGTCCTTCTTTGAGTTTGTAGAACTCTTTCTTTCTTTCTTTCTTTCTTTCCTTCCTTCCTTCCTTCCTTCCTTCCTTCCTTCCTTCCTTATTTCCTTCTGTCTTTCTTTCCCATTTCCTTTATTTATTATTCTTTTTTGTGACTTAGATGCTGATATATCATACTATAGGAAGTTCAAAAAACAGAAAAATGATTATGCAGTTATGAAAATAAGAGTATAAAATCTGGTAAGGATCTGAAGCAGATAAAGGTGAAGCTTCATCTAAAGAACATGCAATTTGTATGCACAATTTTAATTTTTCAAATTATGAGTAAACAAATACAAATGTTAGGACTAGGGTAGTTTACTTTAGCTAAGTTCTCATATTTGGTAACTGTGGCAAAGAAAACAGAAAAGACTTTTCTAAAATTTAAATAAGTGGGATAGTATCCATGGTTTTAGGGCACTGCTTTTGAAATTTGGCAAGTTTCGTTTATAATTACAGGTATACTAAAGAGATTCATGATTTTACATAAGGCGGAAGTTGGCAATCTTCACTCAGTATGTGAATGTTAGAAAAATAGTAGCAGGTTATCAAGTTCTTTACGCAAGTTCTGTCATCTGGTAGCTATTTGTAGCATCTTTTGGTAACAATACTTTTAATCTAAAGGTAAAAAGTATTCTAGGTTATACTATTTCTGATTCCTAAATTTTAACATAAAATATATGTCACCAGTTTTCAAAATGGGCTCCAATAAATCAAGGAATATGGTTGAGGGGAGAGAGTCAATATTTAGAATATAGAATATAAATCTCTACTTTCTTAGAATATCTCCAGAATCATATTGCTAATATGAGATTAACTGAGCAATTTTTATTTTAAATAGAAGTTATATATTAGGTTGAGAAATATTAAACTACCAATTGGGCAGGTTTAAAATGTTAGAATAGGGTATTTCCACTTTTGGTCAAGATGAAATAGGGACTAAATTATATCTTTCACCTAAATCAATAAAAAAGGGAGAAAATAATGTGCTTTGAAATTGACATAAGAAAGGGGAAATATTTTAAAAATTTAAAGTAGCAATTTTCAAGACTGAGCATCAGCCATCCAAAAACTGATCTGTGAGCCTTGGTAAACAATTAGATCAGTCCTGTGTTTGCCCAGCCTTGAGAGAGTATCCAGGTTATGGTGCAAGGAGAGCAAACCTAAGGGAAACTTTGTGTACTCCCTGAGTTGGGGAGATGGAGAAGTGAATCCAGAGAGATCAAGAGACCTAAAGTTCATAGGACAGAGGACCAAAATGGAGAGGGTTGCACAGAGTGAACTCTGTGAAGATCTGTAGAGGATTTCTACCAAATATTCGGCTAAGTACATGGGAGGAAATTACCCAAGGCTGAGAAAGAGCCATTAGAAAGGACTTATGAATAGAAGCTGGTTCTGATCCAGGACTGGGAATATTAGGTGGCTGTTTCCACCAGTCAGATTGGAGAACAATGTAATTTAGGGGGCACTGGATAGAGTACACAGAAGGAGCTAGACTTACTGCTGGGAAATAATTAGACTAAACATTGCTCTAGTACAGCTTAATGTATCTTAGAAGCAAGAATGAAAGGATCAAACTATTTCTAAGTAATTTAATTGCACTGAAAACAAAGGACAAAAATATACATAGGAACAAAGTAAAGTTCACAATTTCTTGTGATTTTCTTTGTGAGTCAAGATTAACAGCCATAAAACAAATCTCAATAATTTTGAAAGGATTTAAGTCGTACAAATTATTTTCTCTGACCACTATGGAATCAATTAGACATTAATAATAATAATAATAATAATAATAATAATAATAATAAAACATCTCTGGAAAAATCCCCAAACATTTGGAAGTTAAATAACACATGTGTATATAAACCATGAATCAAAGAAGAAACCAAAAGGGAAATTATAACACAATCTGAGTTGAATGAATATAAAAACACAACCTATTAATATTTGTGGAATATCACAAAAGCAGTTCTTAGAAGGCACTTTATAAAACTATATCAGATTCTATATCAGTACCTATATCAGAAAAGGAGAAAAGTCTCAAATAAATGATCTTGTTTTCCATATTAAGAAACTAGAAAAAGAAGAACAAATAAAACCCAATGAGGAAATAAAATAATAAAAATAAGACAAAAAAAAAACCCAGAAAAAAATTATAGTAAAATCAATGAATACAAAAGCTGCTTATTTGAGATTAAAAAAAATTGAAGAGGTTTCTCAAAAATGAGAATCTTCTACCCAGACTGATCAGGATAAAGGAGACTAATCAGGATTTAAAAAAAAATTACAATTTTAGGAAAGAGAGAGGTGACATCATGACATATTCTATAAATTTTAAGAGGACAATAAGGAAATATTATGAATAATTTTATGCCTAAAAATTGATGACTTAGATAAAATTGACTTATTCCTTGAAAGATGCAAACTATAAAACTTTCTTAAGAAGAAACCTGAATAAACTTATGTATATTAAAGGAATTGAATTTTCCTTTAAAAATCTTCCCACAAGGAAAATTCCAGGCCCATCGGTTTCACTGGTAAAATCCTCCAAATATTTAAGAAAGAAGTAATATTCTTTTTACACAAATTTTTACAGATAATTGAAGTGGAGGAAGTTGGTCTTAAGTTTCTTCCAAGCTCTGAATTGTCTTACAAAAAGAAAACTATAGGCTAATATACTTCATGTACACAGATGAAAGATTTTTAAACAGAATTTTCAGCACTATTAGTGTGTTCTAATACACACTATGTGTACAAAAATATGATCAAGTAGGGGTTATAACAGGAATATAAGATTAGTTTAACATTTGAAAATTAGTCTATGATAATTCACCACCACATTATCAAATTAAAAAAGGGAAAACCTTATGATCATCTCAATTCATGTAAAAAAAGAGAGAGAGAAAATTTACTATACCTAACCTCATAAAAATCTACAGCAACCTAGGAATATAAAGGAATGTCCTCAATCTGTTACAAAGTATCTATATAAAACCAACAGCTAACATCATACTTCCTATCAGGTAAAAGAATGTATCTTCTCTCTAAGATCCGGAAAAAGACAAAGATTTGTGGAATGCTAGAGGTTCTAAGCCAGAGCAATAAAACAAGAAAAATACATAAAAGAACTTCAGCTCAGAAGGGAAGTTATAATACTGTCTTTATTTACAGATGACATTATATTCTGTGAACAATACTCTAAAGAATCTATAAAAAAACTACTAGAAGTAATAAATGAGTTTGGCAAATTGCAAGCTACAAACAATACACAAAATGCAACTGTATTTCTATATAATAACAATTGAAAATTAATGTGTAAAAACCAATACTAAGTCAGCATCAAAATTATGAAATATTCAAGGTTAAATATGACAAAAGGTATAAAATATCTATCCAATGAAAAATATAAAACATCAGAAAGAAGATAAAGAAAGATATACATCCTGTTCATGAGTTGAAAGACTCAATATAATTAATATGTCATTTCTCCCCAGATGTATCTATAGACTGAATGAAATCCCAATCAAAATAGCAGCAAATTTTTTGGTAAAAATTGACAAACTTGTTCTAAAATTTATATGGATATGCAAAGACTATAGAGTAGCCTAACGATGTTGAAAAAGAAGAATCAGGTTGGAGAATTCAACCAACACTACTTGATTTCAAGACTTATTATGAAGCTATAATGATTCATTGTAGCCTTGGCATAAAAAGAGGCATATAAATCAATGGAACAGAAAAGAAAGTCTAGAAATGAACCCAAACATATGAACAACAGACTTCTTTATAAAAGACAAAGACAATTCAGTGGAGAAAGGACAGTATTTTCACCAAAATGGTGCTAGAAAAATTGGACATTCATGTACATGCAAAAAAAGTGACTTTTTTTCTTACTTCACACCATGTATAACAATTAATTCAGAATGAATCATAGACTTAAATATGTCCTAAAACTGCAAAACTTCTAAAATAAAATACAGATAAAAATCCCTGTGACATAGGCAAAGATATTTTAGATATGACACCAAAAGTACTATCCCCCCCAAAATTAAAAGATTATTTAAGATTTCTTGGTATTCAAAAGACATTCGTAGGAATAGAAACCTCAGACTTGTAGAATATATTTGCAAAGTGTATGTCTGATAAAAGACTTGAACCAAGAATATATTATATACTCTCAAAGCTCAGTAATAAGAAAATACAAATGCCCAAAAATGGCAAATGATTTAAGCAGACCCAAACCCAAAAATGATATATGAATGATAAATAAGCATATGAAAAAAAATTTCAACCTCATTTGTCCAAAGAATTCAAATTAAAACTACAACTACAATACCTTTAGAACAGCTAAAATTAACAAAAAACAAACGTACTACGTATTGGCACTATGCAGAAGATGTGGAACTTTCATACGCTTTTGTTGCGAATGTAAAAGGTACAACTACTTTGGAAAATGTACAACTACTTTGGAAACAATTTCAGTTTCTTTTTTTTTTAACTTTTTTGTAAACGTTTTTATTTTTGAGAGACAGAGAGAGACACAACACGAGTGGGGGAGGGGCAGAGAGAGAGAGACAGAATCTGAAGCAGTCTCCAGGCTCCAAGCTGTCAGCACCAGCCCGATGCGGGGCTCGAAATCATGAACCGTGAGATCATGACCTTAGCCAAAGTTAGAGGCTTAATAGACTGAGGCACCCAGGGGCCCCAAACAATTTAAGTTTCTTAAAAAGTTGAACATAAACCAATTCTATGATCCAGCCATTTTATTACCAGAGATATATCACAAGAAAAGAAAGCATAGTTCGTATCAAGACTTGGACAGGGGTACTCATAGGAGCTTTTTTTGTAATAGTCAAAACCTAGGGGGATAAAAAATCCCACATGTCCATCAATAGGTAAATGGATAAATATATTGTGATATATCTATATGATGGACTATTACTCAAGAATACAAAGAAATAAACTAATAGTTCACTCAGCATCATCGTCTTAGTTAGTATCAAAATAATTACGATGAATGGTAGAAGCCAGACTTCACTCTTTTTTTAAAAAAAAACCTGCTAAGTGTTATGTGATTTTTATTCTTAAAAAACTCTTAAAAAAGTCTACTCCTCTATGGTGACAGAAAGCAGACCAGCAGTTACCTGGGGATGTAAGAGAAGTTGGGGCCAGAGGAAGATATAACAAAACAGCAGAGGAAACTTTTGGGGGAAATACATAGGCTTATTACCTAGATTGTGATCATGGTTTCATAAGTCAAATTTACCAAATTGTTTTCTTTAAATAGGTGTGGTTTATTATATGTCAATTATACCTCAATAAAGCTATTTAAGAAGTAATATTGGCAATTACATGTATTCGAACTGTACAAACCCTTCATTCTATTTTATTCAGAGATATATTCTGAAGGAACAGGGCAGGATCTATATTTAGAATATTGCTTTACAATTACTTTATTATTAAATTCCTATTAATTCATTTAATTGTATCACATATATTACTGAGTGTCTACTATGTGTCAGGAATTTGGCTGTGAAAGCTTTTTGCATTGTTTTTTTTTTTAGCCTTTTTCATGTAGGAATTCGTTTTGAAAGCTTAGTACAGAAAAATCATTCTAATTAATTGAGCATTGTAGTTAATTGTAAAATGGCCAGTCTACCAAATTTAGAATAAACAGAACAATTAAAATAGTGGTCTTGTAAAGATCGGTTTTACTATACTACCCTGTCAGTATTCCCAATGCTGCCCTCCTTGACAAACTACTATACAAATTTTGAAGAAAAAAAAAAACATAGTTGTATGACAGTGTGGCCAGTTAATATTCATGAGATGCCATCACCAGCTAAACATGAAGGAATCAACGGATGCCTGGGAGGCTCAGTCAGTTAACTATCCAACTCTTGATTTGGGCTCAGATCATGATCTCACGGTTTGTGAGATCAAGCCCTGTGTCCTCGGGTTCCATGGTGCTGACAGCACAAAGTCTGCTTGGGACTCTCTCTCTCTCCCTCTCCTCTGCCCCTCTCCTGCTCACACTCTGTCTCTCTCTAAATAAATAAACTTAAAAAAAAAAAAGAGGAAGGAATCAAACCAAATCATTTTGTCCTCTTGCTTAACAAAAACACTTAACACAGCTAGGTGACTTGAGGATTAGTATCATTAAGCATATCACTAATATTTTAAAGTATTAGAAGAGCACAACATATTTGAAAACTTATTGTCCAAACTAATCACTTTCAATAATGAAATGGCACAAGAAAAACAAATACACAGGGAATTGTCTAGATTAATCTCTGTGGTTGCAGAAAATTTTTATCAACTTCGTTGTTGATCTTAATCTTCACAGGTCCTCTACAAAGCCATTCAGAAGCCTTGACATGCTGATAATATCACTAAAGAAACACATTCAAGTTAGCCTAATGTTGAAAGTAAGGTGGCTTCTATCAATTACAGCTGATAAACTTGACATCAGTCACTTTAATAAGTTTAGAATGAAAAATTAATAACAACATTTATAAAGATTCGGAAAAGAAAGTGATGTTTATTTGACAACAGAATGGTTCCACCAAAGTTAGTTAATACAGACTAATTTGATTTCCATTCCTAAATTGTCTACCCAAAAGTGAGTAAGAGAAAGCATAGGGAACATCTGGATATTAGTAAGCTTCTTGTCCATGTTTTCCACCCCATCCATGTGTATAAAAAGGAGGAATGAGGCTTTAGTGAAAGAAGATACTAGTGCACTGAAGAAACAGTGATATAATCAGGAGCATCTTTATTTTTATCTCTAACTGGTCATTTAATTCAGAGAGGGACTCCTTCCAGTTCCCTACATGAAAACTGGGGCAGCTCCTTGACTTCTCTGAAACTTTTTAGAGAAAAGAGATATTTGGCAGCCACTTTAAACTGCAAATAGAGACTCAATTAATAAATTAAATATAAATTTACAAATAATAAAACTGTATTTGATCCAAAATAGTTAAAATAATCTTTTCTCACCCTAATAAGACTTTGTAGGCAGGAAGCTGAAGAAAGGGACATGATCCTTCTCTCCTTCACCTCATCTTGCTTACTGCAGGGTTTTTTTTTGCTTTGTTTTGTTTTTTTGGCGAGGGGTTGGGCACTTATTCCTATATACCCTATTTTATTTCATGTCTTACTGTAGTCTAGTATTTAATTTCCTTAAAATTTTTTTAATGTTTATTCATTTTTGGGAGACAGAACATGAGCAGGGGAGGGGCACAGAGAGAGGGAGACACAGAATCCGAAGCAGGCTCTAGGCTCGGAGCTGTCAGCACAGAACCTGATATGGGGCTCGAATTCTTGAACCTTGAGATCATGACCTGAGCCGAAGTTGGATGCTTAACCAACTGATACACCTAATTTCACTTTGTTAAAGTCAAAGAAGGGAGAGTAATGTTATATTCAGAGGACAGGAAAATTCTCATTTGTCTAGTGTGACTTAAGATACTTTGACATTCTTCAGGTCTGGCAAGTGTTGAAAGTATGTTCTTCATAGAACTTTAACGGAAACAGAATGTAAACTTTAATCTGCATTTCCTAGAAAATGCATGTTACTCTGGTGGGGCCAGTCCCCATTCAGTCTCTGACTTCCTGGTTTGTTTTAGGTAGTGCACTTATATTTAATCTCTCTAGGTAGCCAGACTCTCATTATTGGAGAATCATAGTCCCCTCAGGTCCTCTTCTTGGAAATGTTTTTAAATGGCTCCAGGCCTTCTGTCTGTCTCTGCCCCTGCCTCCATCCCCATCTCACTCTCTTCCTCTCTCCCTCCCTTCCTCTCTCCTTTCTTCCTTTTCTCTTTCTCCTTCCCTGCAGTTGCATATCTGGCCATGAAAAACACATGCACACTCTATGCTATGACAAACCATGGCGATGCAGGCAAATTGGCAAATTCCAGAGCAATAGAAATTCCTCCTTTGTTTTGCCACCAGTTGGGCAGCCCATTATCAATCCTCCAGATTTCTCATGCAGAAGGCCCCTTAGCTGCAGTGGCTTCTCTCAATATATATCAAGCTTCTATCTGTATAACTACAGTGACTTCCATCAGTATTTGTCAGGCTTTAATCTATAAATCTAAATAGATTCTGGCATCAGTTCCAGTATGGGAGTGGGATCTTCATATCAACAAGCAATTTTCAAAACACGAGCTGGGTCCTACGATTCATTTCTGACATCATTTACCCAGAAATAGCATCATATTGCTTATGTTAAGGGTTCAGTCCTACCAGACTGTCTGTGCTTGCACCCTCCACCCCTAACTTTAGAACCAATCTCAAGCCCAAGTGTTACCTGTACTTCTGACTGACTGGAAATAAAATCAGAGGTTCCCAAGGCCCTGTCCTTGGATTCTATTAATTTACTAAAGCAGCACAGAACTCAGAGAAACATTTTTTATTAGGTATCCAGCCTATTATAAAAGGATATAACCCAGGAACAGTCAGATGGAAGAGACACACAGGAAAATGCATGGAGAAAGGACGCCACCCTTCCTTGCCTTATCTGGAAGTACCACTCTCCCAGCACCAACCCATGTTCACCAACCTAGAAGCTCTCCAAATCCAGTCCTTTTTTTTTTTTTTTTTTTTTTTATGGAGACTGCATTACATAGTTATGATTGATTAAGTCATTGGCCATTGGCAACTGATTCATTCCTTAGAGGTCAAGGGTGGGCCTGAAAGTTTCAACCCTCTCATCAACTTGGTTGGTTCTCCTGACAATCATCCCCCATCCTTAAGAGAGGTCCAAAAGTCACCCATTAGCGTAATAAAATAACTTTCTCTTGGGAAATTCCAAGAGTTTTAGGATCTCTGAGCCAGAAATGGAGACAAAGACCAAACATATAGTTCTTATTTTAAATCACAATATCACTATAAATTTCTTCTTCTTTTTTTTCTTTTTTTTTATATCATTTACCCCTCAATTCCTGTGGAATGGAATATATAGCACCATTTTCCCAAAGAAATCTTCCCCACAGAAATAGTCTCCTTTCTTCATTTTTTCTCCTTTTTATAACCTCGGTGTGACTGAAAGATTTTTAAGAGTTAAATCCTTTGGAAATGCAAGACTGTAATTTTAAATCTGCTCTGTCTTTGTGCCTCAGTCGAAATCTCCAAGTAATATCTTGATGCAGCATGTAGTTCTTTAACTGTACCATGCCACACAGAGCACTAATTAATAGATCCATTTTTATCTGAAGCTGTTCTCTGATGGCCTGGTACAGGTACATATCCTGTTCAACATTTGAAATAAACACTATGCATGAAGATAGTAAAAGCTTATTTAGGATAGCTAATTTCTGAAATGAATGAGATAGAAATATATTAAAAGTTTACCCAAAGTCATGCATTTGGGTATAATACACTTTCTTTTCAGGGGTGAAATTAAAAGAGAGGAGATGTCTGGTGGGCAGTAAGTCAAGATGGCTGAACCCCAGGAAGGTCCATCAAAACACAGTGTCTACATTTGACAGGCTGCTTGAAGATCACCTTTTTTGTTAGACTTTTCAAGTTCAGTGAACTTGGCAGTGAACTTCTTCAGTGAACTATGGATAAAATTATAAAAGATACGTTAAAAATGTCATTTGAAAAATTAGTGAAAATTAGTCATGTTTTGTTTAAACAAAGGGAGAGTGGACCAAGGGAATGAGACAGTAAATAGGAGTTGTTTCCAAACATTATATACACCAGTATACAGAGTGGTGACTAATCTGCCTTTAGAAGGCAAAACTTGGACTTAGGGTTGGAACTTACAGGGAATTTATTTTTATATTAACTAATTTTACAAAAATGAATGGTGATTTTCACCAGTTGGAAGTAAGATGTCTCATGGGCAATTTATTTCCTGTTATTAGTAGTACTCAATATGACACTTCAAGGATTTAGTTAAGAAAGTGTAAGGCCAAGCGGGTAGTAACAGACTGACATTTACTATTCAAAATGGCACAGCATGAGTACATTTGGACCACCCTGCCTGCACAACTTTGTCTTTCCTACCTGCATGGAAGAATAGTAATAATGCTACTTTCAAATACAGGAGTTATTTATTTTCTCACAAATGTTATTTTTGCCTTAATTTTTATATATTGTGCTTTTTAAAAAAATTTTTATTTTAATGACCTGGTGCTCATGAAGACAAGTGCACTCCTTAATCTTCATTATCTATTTTATCCATCCCCCACCCTCTGGTAACCATCAATGTGTTGTCTATAGCTAAGAGTCCATTTCTTTCTTGGTTTGTTTCTCTTCTCTCTATTTTTTCATTGTGCTAACTTTTAATATTTTCTGCCTTGTAACAAGAAAATTACCAATTCAGAGGTACCTTTAGTAAACCTGAATTTTCATTCTTTATTTTACAATTTTATAGTTGTACCATTTTTCTTCATTTATTCAGAAAACAAAAATTCAAGAAGACAAATGAAATAATGAGTTTTTCTTATAATATTAGAAATTAATTTGCTAAGCAGAATTTTGAGTGGGATGAACTATGCTCACCCCATTCAGTAGGCATGACTAATGTTTACTCATTAGCCTCTTTGTTGTTCTAATTATCTATTTATGGGTCATCATTCACTAATTTGACTTGTGGAGGAGTTTTGAGAGTAGGAGGCTTGGAATGGGTCTGCAAATTTAAATTCAGTGTTCTTTGAGTCTTAAAAATTAAAAGCGATCTTGTTTATTTGCATGTCAAGAATCCTATTTCAATAGAAAAAAACTACAGGTAGACCGTTTTACATTTTTCTGTGACATCTAAGAAGAATAAATTATTTCTTTGTATATCTAGGTATGCACACACACGTATTCATGAGAATTGCAAAAAGGATTAATTTAATCAAAATAGATAGGATGAGGCTAGGGGAAAGAAAGAATGTGAGGCCTTCACATGGACTAGAACTATTAAGTCATCAGGATCTATGCTGTCCAAAAGGAATATAGTTCTTTACGTGTGTATGTGTAGAAATGTGTGTCTATATGTTTGCATACATAAATCTGTAAATATATTGATATGCATACTCCTTGCACAAATATCACCACTTATTTCAGAGAAAATTGAAACTAATAATGGCAGTACCATTCTCATAATCCCATCTGGCAATCATGTTTGTCTGTTTGTTTGTTTTTTAGACCACATAAACCTCATCTCATATGCTACACCTAATGGATCTAAGATTGGGCACCACACCTAAGGAAAGCTAAACAATTGCTTGCCTGTGACCCATGATAAAGCTTTTGTGATTTAGTCTAAATTTATTGGGCCAATCAGATTTTCTTCTTGGGAATTTGAATTAGAGAGAGTGGAAAACATTAAGCAGAAAGAGATCTATAAAGGGGTACTTCATGAGGATTTATGGCAAAATGAAGTTATAAAACAGAAAGGATGCCTGTTATGGATTGTGTGTTTGGGAACCCCCCTCCCCCCAAAATTCATATGCTGAAACCCTGACCCCCAGTGGAATGTTATTAGCAGGTAGAGTCTTTGGGAGGCAATTAAAATTAGATTAGATCATAAGGGTGGAGACTTCATGATGGGATTAATGTCCTTATAAAAGTAGGAGGGAATCTCTCCCTCTGTTTTCTGCCAAGAGGGGATATAAGAACAAGATGGCTATCTGCACATCAGAAAGCAGGCCTCTACCAGATACTGGGTATGTGGGCACCTTGATATTGGACTTGCCAGCTTCAAGAACTATGAGAAATAAATGTCTCATGTTCAAACCACCAGTTTATGGCATTCTGTTACAGCAGCCTGAGCTGACTAAGACAAATCAGCAGAAATTCAAAATAAGTTTATAGATAAGAAGGTAAGAATCAATTATGTGTAGTAAGAACTGAAATATTTAGAAAGACACCATGGGAGAAATATGGATTGGGAAGATCATGTCCTTGCAATTATCTTAAATTTGAAAGACCTTCTGGTAACCACCATTCTCTCCTTTCCTCTTTCCTTGTCCTATAATTTACCTTAAATTCCTCATTCTTGCAAGTAATTTCTAAACTTGGCAAGAGTTAGCATAAATAAGTAGGTAAGTAGCATAAATAAGTAAGGTTCAAATTGTAGTTCTGCTATTGACTGTGATCTTGAGCAAGTTACTTAATGCAGAGTGGATCAGTTTCTCATTTCTTTTCAAAACAACTTTACTGAGCTGTAATTTACATAAAATAAAATGCATTCATTTTAATTTTGTAGTTAGATGAATTTGAAGAAATGTATATATACAATATATACATATATTATAACCACCATGTGACGAACAGTCAAGGCGTAGAATAGGTCCTTGTTCCAAAAATTATCCTTATGCCATTTTGTAACATACATACATACATACACAGAGAAACCCTGACCTCGGGAAAACACTGATCTTTTTTCTGTCAGTTACTTTAAATTTCATTTTTCTAGCATTGCACCTAATGCAATATTGCAGAATCTTAACAAATTCATGCATGTTGTATGTATTAGTACTATGTTCCTTTTTATTGTTGAAAAGTATTTCATTGTATAGATTTTGTTTATTTAGGCATATGTTGATGGAAATGTCTTTTCTTCCTATTTAGTTATTGGTTATTAATAAGAAGCTGCCATGGACATTTGTGTACAAGTCTTCTGTGGACGTATTTCTTTCACTTCTCTTGGTTGTTATATTGAGAAATAGAATTCCTGAATCATGCATGTTTAACTTTATAAGAAGCTATCATACAATTTTCCAAAATAGTAATGTGTAAGGGTTCTAGTTTATCCATATCCTCACCAATACTTAATAGCATCAGTCCTTTTCATTTCAATCGTTCTAATCAGGGTGTACTCATTTCATTATGCTTTTGTTTTGCATTTCCCTGACAATCAAAGATATGAGCATTTTTCATGTGCATATTGGCATATCTTCTTTTTGAAACATTTTTGAAATGTTTTACACTGCCAATTTTTAAATAAAACTATTATTCTTGTAATTGTAGAGTAGATATCTATCTGTATATATATATAGACATATATCTATATATAATCTGGATATAAATCTTTGTTAGATGTAAGTATTACAAGTATCTTCTCAAACACTGGGACTTGCTTTTTTATTTTCTTAATGGTATCATTTGAATAGCAGAAGTTTTAAATTTTGATAAAGTCTAATTTATAAAATTTTATTTTACAACTTTTGTTCTTTGATCTTGTATCACTATCTTGATTAATGTAGCTTTATTATAAGTTTTCAAAACAGAGTAAATAATCCTTTAACTCTGCTTTTTGTTTTTTATATTTTTTGTACTGTTATTTTGGTTACTATAGGTCCTTTGTATTTCCATATCCATTTTAAAATAAGTCTGTCGACTTCTCAAAAATCCAGCTGCAGTTCTAATAGGAATTATGTTTACTCTATAGGTCAATTTATGAAGAATTGGCATTTTAAAGATACCGAGTAATGAAGATGAATTTAGTCTTTGATTTTTCTCTGTTTTTTAGTTTTCAGTGTATAAACATTGCACCTGTTTTGCTAAATTTATTTTTGAATATTATAAATTTTTGATGCTATGGTACATAAATTATGTGTGTCTATATGTACATATACATGTATGCAAATGTATATACACTTTTGTTTTATAATTTTTCATTGGTAGTATCTAGAAATATAATTTATTTTTGTATAGTTACATGTATTCTTTGATATTATTAAATTCATTTATTAGTTCTGATACGTTTTTATTTTTGAAATTTCTTAGGCTATTCTTCTATATAAATAGCCATATTGACTGATAATAAAGATAACTTTATTTCTTTTTTTCCATTCTGGTTGCCTTTTATTTCTTTTCTTACTGCATTGGCTGGACATCCAAAACAAAGGCGATGAAAAGGAAAGAATAGACAATGTTATTTATTATGAATCAAAGTTGAATTTTCAGTTTTTTATATTTATTAAAGTAATAATATAACTCTTCCCTTAATTATATTAACATGGTAATGCTATTTTTTTTATATTAACTCAAATTTGAATGCATGTATAAAACCCTCTTGGTCATAATATACTGTCCTTTACTTATATTGCTGGATTTTCTCTGCAATGTTCTGATAAGGACATTTGTATCTTAGTTCATGAGAGACATTTGTTTGTCCTCTCCTTTTTTATGATGTCTTTTTCTGGCTTTGGTTTCAAGGTAATTCTGGCTCCATAAACTTAATTGGGCACTGTTTCTTCTTACTCTGTTTGCTGGAAGGGCTTGTGAAGTTTTTGTGTTAATTGATATCATTTCTTTCGTGAATCTTGAATTGACAGGTATAGACTAAAGTGTTTTGTTTTGTTTGTGGGAAGGTTTTTTATTATAAAATCAATTTCCTTAATTGACATTTGACTATTAAGATTTTTCCTTGTGCCAATTTTGGTTATGTATGTGACTCCATTTCTTAATTCATAAAATGAGTAGAATAATATACCCCTCATTAAGCTGAAGATGTGAAGATTACATGAGTTCATGTAGTATAAATACTTAAAGCAGGATCTGACATAGAGTAAATACACCAATGAATAACTGTTAACTATTAAAATGCAATAATTATTATTACACACCGAAGTGAGATGAAAGACACACAGGATAGTCAAGTCCTGAGAAACAATAATTCTAACAAAAAACAATAGTTATTTACATCTATTGCATTTGTGGCATGTCCCCAACTCATCAATAAATTGAATTTCTACTCCATTTGGAATGCCAAATTAAATTGTTAGAAAAATTAAGTTAAATTGTTAGAAATAACTTTAAATAAATAGAGTGAAAGTTTCAAATTTTGGTATAAGTAGAGGTTTAGTATGTCCTTTATATTTCCTATTTTTAATTAAAAAAAATGCTTGTCACTGACCCATGCAATTTCACACATGATGGTAAGACTGAGGACAAGGAATTATATACCAAATTCTTCAGACTGGAGGTTGATACCTGTAGAATTGAGAATATTTTTGGTTACTAACAGAGACGCATGTGAGAGTGGCATAAAAAGGCAATATATTGGTGCACATAACTACAAGGTTAGAGTTAGTGTTGTCTTTAGAGTTGATCCAAAATTTCATTAATTTCTTCAGTTACCCATTTTCCCTTCTCTTTCTCCTAATTATCTTTTTCATCTTAAAACAGGATCCTAAATCCTTTTTCCCACAAAAAGGATTTTTTGTGGTTTTATTGGGTCAAGGTTAAAAAATATAACATCCTTGAATGAACAGCTGCCAATAATAAGGGAATGCAATGCCCTAGATGTCTCAGGCCTGGGTTCCTGAACAGCAAGCATGTTGATGTTGCCATGATTGGTTTAAACAGGTCCCCTGCTGGAGATGGAATCAATTCCCTAAATTATATGGCAGTTATACATTGGGATATATGTGAAATAAACATTATGGTATCATTTATAATATCCATTATCCGTTATCTTACCATGGCAGACACTGATATTTCCCCCCATATTCTTTCATTTCTTTCTTCCTTAGTAATACTCAGATTTTTAGAAAGTTCAGATTTTTAGCCATGTACATGGGCATTTCATTCTTAACGTGTTTTTTTTTGTTTGTTTGTTTTTGTTTTTTTTTTTGTTTTTTTTTTTTTTTTTTTTTACTTTTGAGACAGGGAGAGACAGCGCATGAACAGGGAGGGTCAGAGAGAGAGGGAGACACAGAATCTGAAACAGGCTCCAGGCTTTGAGCTGTCAGCACAGAGCCCAACGCTGGGCTGGAACTCACAAACTGCGAGATCATGACCTGAGCTGAAGTAGGTCGCTCAACTGACTGAGCCACCCAGGCACCCCTACATGAGCATTTCAAATAGATACTCTACTTTTTAAGCTAACATGCAGCTAGCTCTGTCCATATGGTTAATTTCTGGTCAAAGAAATATCATGTGCAACTTCCAGGATATATCCTTCAATAGGGAGCATATTCCTCAATTCTTCTCTCTTCCTGAAGTTTAGGTATCAGTTTAATGGCAACAGCTTGAAGATGGAACATGTTGAAGATGGCTAACAGGGAGCTTAGATCCCTGATGATCATGGAACTCAAATCCAGCCCTGGGTTTTTTAGCTACAGACTTCTTTTTCATGAGGGATAGAAATAAGTTCATATTTTATTTCAGCCATTATTTATTTTAGATGTTTTGGCCCTTTTAGATAAATCTAATCTTATCATATACTTAATTAATTTCCCCAAAAGTAATGTCTGGATTATATTATTATTGTACTTTAGAATATTATTATATTATGGTACTTTTATACTAATAGTATTAATTGGTTGGGACCAACATTTGGGGGTATGTAATTCACAGTTCATTAACTTGCTGTGACTTTTTTAATATGAAAAAAGAAAATCTGTAATCTTTCTTAGGCAAACACCTCCAGGTTATTATCTACTAAATCTTTTCTGAATGCAGCGTATACGTTAGCCTATGTTTACTTGTATATTAATAGTTGCAAAACCCACAAAACATGAACAATATAAGTAGGATCTCTGTCTGTTATCAAACTGAATGCTAACTATAGGGAATCAGTGTATCCCATTTATTCACTGTGTTCATTCCTTTGCACTTCGGTTCTTCTAGACTCGTTCATCAATTTCATTTTAGTTTATCTCAGTTTCTATTTTTGGCCCCTGTGAGATACTGATGCTTTTTGTTTGTTTGCTCACCTCCCCCAACCTCTTCCCACTCAGTCCCCCCGGGAATACTCAGACTAGAGAAATCCATCTTCCACTACCATGAAAACATTTATTTGGGGTCTAACAGAACTGATGTTTATCTTCAGAAGTTGGAGAAGTCAGTTCCTTTGGCAACAAGTCAGGGATTTTCTAGGTTCTCCAAGTTTAACATAATAGAAAACTATCTAAAACACTTCTGTTCAAGATGTTCAGCCAGTTAGTAATAGAACTTCTATCGACAGAAAACAAGGTCCCCTGAAAGGGAAGCAAAGTCCTGAGCCAAACTTTATCATGCACGTTCCTATGAGGGAGGGCAAGGGGAATGCGGTCCATCTCCTAGCCTGGCTGCCTGGCCATCTGCGGAGTTGCAGTGCGGGAGTATCATTGCAGCGCTTTTTCAGGGAGTATTGTGCTGCACTGTTTCGGGGCTTTGTCTTTATTCACAACACATTCACGTGTCTCAGCAGGAGGGTGGGGGGGGGGGGTTGGGACTGCACAGTTGCCTGCCAGCGTGTCCTCTTTGACTGTGTGCCGAATAAGCCGAATTGTAACTCTCCATTAGACAGTGATAGCTAGAGAGAAGGAGAGAGGAGAGAGAGAGAGAGGAAGGAGGGAGGAGAGAGAGGGACGCGAGCACATTGAGATACAGAGGAAGAAAAACCACGCAAAAAGGAGGGGGAGAGGGGGGAGAAAAAGGATGCTCTTGGCACACTCATATGTTAGGTCTCTGTGCAAAGGCAGAAGGCTGAAGGAGCAGCATCAGCAGGCTTTTGGGCAGTAATTCTAACTATTGCCCACGAACACCGTTGTCAGGACGACTTTGAAGAGGCAATTTATTACTTATACATAGAACACTAGCTCTGCTAAAACTGGGAGTTGCAAACACCCCCTTGTTTTCTAATTTAGAGACTTGCATCTTTTTGACACTCTATCAAGACACTGCTACTACAGGTAAGACGCAGTTAAGATTTATCTATTTGTGACATCACTGTAGTTATACACTTTAGTCATGATTACTTTTAAATATAATGCCTGATTTACGTTGAACTGCTTTGTTTTATTTCTTGATTATTAGTACCCCTTGAAGTAAATAATTTTATAAGAGAACTGCAATTCAATGAAGAAACCACCAAATCTTTCCTAATAGGAATGTGCATAATTGTTTGCATTTCCATGAGCTCTGAGTTCATAGTTGGGAACTTGATTTCAAACTGTGATCTGGGATGCAATTCATAATGTATATTATTTCTAAATATATCTAATTATTTACTATCATTTGTATAAGCCATAACCTTTCCCTGGCTACAGCGTTGTGCTGTATACATGCTACATAGTATTTTTTTTTAACTTGTATAGTTTAGGGTAACCAGTGATGAGGCATATAACTTGTAGAGTTTGATCAGATCATTACAATGTGAGGTAATCTACTCATTCAGGAACATGTGCTGTGATAGTCTTACTGACAAGTGTTGTCATGAGCAAATATGTATATTAATTAAGGGATCAAACATATGAAACACTTGTAATATTAAGAGAAAATACAAGGATGTTGGTAATTCATATACTTATTGATAATATCATTGAGCCTCAGGTTTGTTTTTTTAATTAACATTTACCTTTGTCTTTTAACTCTGCTGTGTCTTTACTTGTCATTTTTTAAAAATAAGATTAGCTCTTAAGTGAGGTCACTCAATGTTGCTGCCATTACTGAGAAAATTGTAACCACAGAAATATATTAAGAATGTGTTATAGGTCTATAGAATACAGGCGTGATATGGTCAACAGGTTTGTAAAATTTTGCTCTGCTGAGTTTTGACAAGAGCATCTTGTAGGCTTAGTCACTTGTAACTTTGATCATATTCTGTCCCATTCAGGGTTCCAATATCTTGGAAGTCTAATTATATTGCTATGTAGGATCAGAGCTAAAAGCACTAGGCAACTTTAATTAGAAGGCCACTTTTTACTTGACATTTTAATTTAAATTAGCACCAATTAATATATATGTTTTCTATCATTGTGTGTCTGTATTGTTCTTTCTATTAACTGTATCTTATATGAATTGCTCCTCATTGAATTCCGTAATATGAACAACTTAACATCCTAGTAAAATGCAATCATTAGAGTTATACTTGGTAGTTAATGGCTTTAACTCTTACGTAGAATAAAATGTGTAGCATGAGATTAAAGCAAATCCTAGAGGAGCACATGTTTAGCAGTAAAGTATTGTGAAAATAGAAGCATTTGCATGCAGAACTACATAATTCATTGGCAGTCTTGTGATTCTTGTTCCTGTGCATGACTTATTTCATTTTCCAATTTCACTTACAAAAGGTTTAAATCCATGGGAAGTGTATGTAAAATATTCAACTGACTGAGGATGTGAAAATTAAAGGAGGAAAGAATTATTACTGCAGTGACTTTTTTAGGACTGCCTGGAAGTTGGTAACTGGCATGAATGTAAAGATTTCATTTTAGAGTTTTTCCTCAGGTCCACTAAAAACCCAAGAGAAGTTGATGTGAAATATATGTCAATATGTGAAATTTTTCAGAAGAAAAAAGTGAATGCTGAAAGAGCAAGCAAAAGGTTTACAGTTTGTAAAGGGTAGAATATCTCCAGTAACTGTAAATGGTTTCTTTTATGACTGGCAGGAAAAAAGAGGTAGCAAGAATACCATTTCTCAGGCATGAATGAACTCCCATTGGCCAAATATCTGATGGAAACATAACTGCTCTTTTTACTTAGTTACCATATTTGAATATGCAGTTACCAAAATTATATCTTGCCTGAAAAATCTCTTGGAGTTATAAAGTGGAAAAAGTTACTTAAGAACTATTCATATTTTTAAAGTTTATTAAGGCTCATTTTTTTTGACTCACACAACTTCTATGAGTTTTCTTTTCTTTCTGAGGAAAGCATATACTCAACAAAACAGTTCATGTGTTTTTGTCTTGAAACTACAATATTAATTTTTAAATTATTTACCTAGAGTTATCTAGTCCACTCATCCCTTTCCTTCGAGAAAAAGACATGTCCTAGATTTTCTTCTTTGAGATGCTAGGAAAGTTCCATGTTTGCATTGACGCATATCAGAGCAATACACATACTTATGTGATTTATATACATTCAGTATTATGCTCATTTTGTCTTTATTTCCCCAAACTATCTAGTTGTTTCAACTGTGTAAGAACTTTAAACGTGTATGATAAGAGTAAATTCATAATTAACATTTCCATGGCCTTGGAATGTCCAACTATTTCATGGAGAAACTTTACTTTTAATTACAGACAACATTCATCCTATTAATAATGTTTTTAAGTAATTATACCAAAGTTGCCCCAAACATTGGCAGGAATAAATCCCTGCTCTCTTTCTTTGCAGCTTCAACTTTCTAACTGATAAAGTTTGAAAAAGTTTGCTTTTAGTATCATTTAACGTTGAGCTGCATCACAAGTAGGAAGTTTACCTACATCTTTAAAAAAAACACGATTAGATGATAGAGTCATTATTACACTCTCTGAGACATTTGTTGAATGTCAGTGTGGCACAGAGCATATTGACTAAGATGGAGCTTCGTTAAGTTAGTTTTGAGGCTTTGAGTGATGTAACAATAGTCAAAAACAAGAATTTGTTTCCTTGTTGTCTGAGAGGAGTTTAAACTCTGTTATCTGCATGTACATTACATCAGCTCTTTATAATTTGTTGAAATAGATCGTGTCTTCATTGATGAGACATTGGTCTATTGAAATGTTCCTTCTTGATTTCTTCAGGAATTTTGTTCTGGGGTACCAAGTGAATCTTTCACTGGGTCTTATGAACAGTTTCCCTAAAATTACAAAAAGAAAGAAGGAAGGAAGGAAGGAAGGAAGGAAGGAAGGAAGGAAAAAAGAGAGAGGGAAGGAAGGGAAGGAAAAGAAAAAAGGGAAAAGGAAAAAGAAAAGGAAAAGGAAAAAGGAAACGGAAAAAAATCCCATATATTCCAAGCTCTTTTCATGATGACTTTAATATTGAAGCATGAATAGAAATAGTTACAACTAAAAAATTCTCAAGTAACAAGCAAGAATAAGTAATGAGAGACCTCCAGCTAGTTTTCTGGTTCAGTTACTTCACTTAAAAATATTCTTAGACTGTGGTGTGGATCCTGGAAATCAAAGCTCCTTGCTGATCTCTTTGACATAATAGAACTGGCAAGTAGCAGCTTCCTCATGCTACCCACAGGCACAGGTTAACGCTGACCCTTAGGAAGAATTTTTTGGAATGAAATAATTGTATTTTTAACTGATCTGAAGGAAAAAATATAAGAGTCTGTCCAAATAAGTTAAAAATAATTATAGTTGTAAATTGCTGATTGGCTATATTGAAGTCAACTGCAGTCTGCATTTTAAAGGTCATATTACAAAAGCCAGACATAGTCCTAAATATCCAATGTAAAAAACCTGATCTCAGTATTCTTTTTACCAAATTAATAATAATATTTCTATGCACACATCAGACAATCATCCTTAAGAATGTAGTAACGAGTGTGTCCTACTTCAAAGAGGGCTAGTACAGGAAAACCTTTTCATTCAATAAAGTGCTAAATTACAAAGTTTATTATTAGCTTTAAAAGTATTTTTTCCAAAAATCTACTTAAAACGGTTTTTAAAGAACACACTTATTTACATACATTTAAGGTCATGAATTTTCTTTAATAATTGTTGTATTCACACCTTTTTAGAAGCCTAACCATCAAGCAAAGTGAAGTAAATTTACAACCACAATTACATGAGTGTATGCTTAAAGTCACAAATGGAAACAAATTCCTAACTTTAAAACAAAGTACCCACTCATTTACTTTCCTAAAACTGTGTACTTGCAAAATGGTCTCAGTTTATACCACCATTTGTGTGTTATATAATAGCACTATAATATAACAAGGAAAATGAACTTGCACATATGTAGAAAGGTTAAACTGTTAGTTTTGTAGCATATGAAAGTCAGAGATTAAAGAGTTTTTCTTACATGAACTTTCTTTATCAGATTAAAGGTTTCTGACATTTCAGGAAAATTCTGTTCAGATTAGCTCCCAGTGTTTTCTTTAATCTGCAAAGGCAAATATTACAGGCTTTAAGGTTACTCTTAGAAGGATACAGATTCCAATTAATTAGTTTCTGCTCATAGATACATACATTGTAAATATAAACCATAGGGTTCCAATAGAAATTAATTCAGTTCCTGCAAGAGAAGACTGAAATCAATATTCTCTTTTAAGTTTTATAAGAAAACATACTAACCATTAGGCAATTATTTAATGAAGGCAAACTTCTAGTGTGATTAAAAGAGATTATATTAGCACTTCAAAAGAGAGTATGTAATGCCTAATCTGTGTTTAATAAACACAAAATATGACTTGGGGATCTTGAAAATTGATATTCTTCCAGAGGTTCTTTTACTTTCTTGGAATGCAAAAAGCCATTGAGTTTTTAATAGAAAATATTATAACAATAGAGTAATTGTCATGTAATTCAATTTGTTATTTTTTTTGAAACAGTAATCAGAATATTTAATTGTGGGAAATAAGGGGAAAACATATGACAAGAATTTTAGTAAAACTACTTCAGTTGAAAATATCATTTTACACCCCATTTGCTAGAATAAATCCAAAATTGTATTTGTAGAATCATTTCTTATCATCTGGAACACCTATCGAATGTCATCACCATATCTTCCTTCTTTAAAAGCTAGGTCTCGTAAATGATGTTTCATCTCCAACTGAAAACATGTGGTAAGTCCAGATGTTCAAACACAATCACTCCCCAAAGACTTACAGTTACAGGTTGATTCAAGTATGGCCGTGTATAAATATACACATCAGATCCCTAATTTAAAATTAGACTACAGGCTGTGAAGTGCATAACAATGGTGAGAGACCACAGTTGGCTTTGTAGATTCTTTGTTTAAATGAAAATGCACTTTACGACCCATCAATGTAGCACATTTGAGAGAGTCAATAAATTCTTACAAAAGTGTGAATATATATGTAACAGGATAGATAATAGACATGACATTATCTGAATGCGAAACATATTTTACCCAATAACGCTTTATCAAGTAAATTTTGAATGGCATGATTGGTCCAGTTGGGAAATTCCAGGGTTCAAAGTATTTCAAATGATTCATTTCTCTAGTAATTTACAGTGATTAAGACATAAAGAAAGAAGTTGATTATAGGAATAATAGCTTAATTGTTTGGTTTCCTTACAGTTTACTCAAACTTTAAACTAACAAGAAGAAAATCAGAAAGAGAATGTTTTTCCCTAAGGAAAGCTCGCATTTGCTTCCTAAGGATATTTACGATGCTTTGCTGGCTAATTTATCTAGACAGATAAAACAAAAGCAAGTGGTACATGATGGAACAATCGTGAAAACAGCAGACAGATTTATGAACCACAGGGCCACTCTCCAGGGACTCCCCTATAATTGAGTTCTTTATGCATTTCATGGCTCTAGATTTTCCCCTTTCTTTCTATCCTCTTTTTACAGTCACATTTCCAAGAGTCTGAATAAGGGTAAGAAAACCCATCTTCAGCATTTTCTTAGTTCAGAATTTATTATGCATGTTGTAATCAGATCTCCCAAACCACTCAATAGCTTTCCCTCTAGTCAAAGCACTGTCAGCAAGGCAAAACTTTAAGGTTGATATGACCAAGAGAAACTCAACTATCAGTGATTGGTGCATAGTATTGGTTTCCACCTGTGAGGGGAAGGAGCTAGACTCTGTCTGGATGAAGGTCATGTTATCAGAAGCAGAATCTTACAATTTAATTAGTCCTCTGATTTAAATCCGTCTTAGGTCAATCATTGGCCCACTCTAGTTAAATTCATGGAGGGCAAGCCTTACAAAGTTGGGGAAAAATAACTGAGTCTACTACAAAACTCCATAGAAGGATTAGAAGCATGTGGCTCATATAGTAGATACACAATAGTCTTTCTTATTTCTAATAGAATGGGGCCAGAGGAAAGAAGCCAGACAGATTTAATTAACTGCTTCTACTTTCTAAACATCAGAGTGAATAGGCCCTTGGTCAAGTTGTAATTAGAGAAATATTGCCTGATCAAAGGGAACTTCCATAATTAATAATTACTACTACTGCTTCTGATGTTGCTGCTACTAATATGGATTGAGTATTTTACCATGTGCTAGTCTAGATACTTTATATGTATTATCCCTTTTCAAAAACTGTAGAAATTAGAATTAGTATCCCTGTTGAAAAATGACAAATGTGTTTAGGTTAAATATTTTGCTCAAGGACTTAGTCAGAATGGGAAGGCAGTTCTGTGTGTCTCCCAAAATGATAACTACTAGGATTTTTTTATTTACTATTTTAATCTAGGAATCTGTGTACTATTTAGTAGGAGTTACCAAGAGACACAATAGCCAGTAGAAACACAGAAAGGAAGCAATCATAAAAATATAAAGCTTAAAGGGTTTGAAAAATTTACATCTAGTTAATGAACTTTGGTAATCAATCCTTTCTAGCAACTGTAGTCTTTTTCTCTTTTATTTTTTGTCTATTTATTTTATAAGTCTGCAATATATACTTGCTAAAAATGCTGAAACTGAGCTGTATTCAATTTCCTTTCTCATTCCCAGAATTTATGAAGTAGTTGTTTTCAACTAAATTGTCTAAATCATGGATATGTCAAAACATCAGCGTTATATCCTGTCATAAAAATGCGAATAGGTTCTCCTTATTGTGGCTTAGCGCCTCTAGCCAAAAGCAGTAGATTTGCTTGCTGCATTTAAGTCAGGCTGGTTCATTGGCCAAAGAGTTACTGTTCCCTCAAACATTTGGTAACATTTTGAAACATTGTACTATCTGTGCAATGTAAATTGCAATAATTCGTTTGTTGCATTTCTAGTCGATGCCGGTCTTCACTTCAGATATTACCGCTTGAAACCCTTTGGAAATCAAGGACGCGGATCACTACAGATTATTAGATGAATCACCTCAATTCATTTCATGAAGTTGTTTTTTTTTTAATGATAGATGATATAGAATTCACTACAGATCCTACAAACATTTAAATTACAATGTACACCTGCTTGGTAATTATAAATTATAACAATCTGTATGATGTTTTTTCATGGGAGAGTCTCCAAACACTTGCCTAATTAGTCCCTTGATTTAAATCTGACAATCTATAGCCGCCCCCCTACATAAAATAACAGACATTAAGCCCCGCAAGACTTCATTCTGCAGAACTTTTCCCAAGCCTATCAAGCCTTTAGTCTAGAAATGCTTGTGTGTGTAGTTTAAATGGGTAGATAAGTAAGCAGATAAGCAAACATCTGGACATAGAAACTCTAACATTTACTGATTTTCTTAGAATGAAATTTAGAAGCCTCTAAATTTCATATATATATATATGTATATATGTATATATACATATATACATATATATATATGCGCATTTGGCAAAATTCAGAAGATTGATTTACATCCAGCAAAATTAAAAATATTGAGAGGAAGAATTATAAAAAGTCACAACGATTTAAAAGTAATTCCTAACTTTCTTAAATGTGCTGAAACTACATTTAGAGCAAATCAATACCTTAGAACAGTAGAAGATACTCTTGCACTAAATTGGGTTTAATCCCATCATGCAGTAGTAGCCTGTATGTTTCACAGATTGTCAAGATTTAATCTTTGATTGCATATTTGACTTTCTTTTCTCTTGTCTGGTGAGAAAGATTATTATAGTCCTGCCCCTCCTGATCATTGTTATCTGAATTCTTTGATTCTAAGAATGTTTGGAGGGTATGGAGGTTGGTTGAGTAAATGCCTACTTGGCATCTACACTTTTTTTTTGACAAAACCGGAAAAAACATTACTTACTACCTTCTAGCCTTGGATGCTGTTTTGACAGGGTTACTGTTGCCATAATTCTCGGTTGTCATCATGTTAAGAAACAGGAATCTGTTGGTTACTTATAGATTTCCACACTGTAACTGGTTTTTACAAGTGTTAAAAAAAAAAGACAAGTGTTATGGCAAACAGCTGCAGTCTGTGGGTTCAACTCAGATTTATCAAGTATGCTGATGAAGGAGATACTAACAGCATTTGGCTAAGATACATGTCTGTATATGAATCAGCTGAATGTTGGCTTAAAATACTGTTTTAAAACTCAATCATAAAATAATAAATTAGTTTTGGATTGTAACCCAAGGTATAATAATTATCCATATTCCATTCTGATATAAATAAATGACTGAAAAAATACATAAATAGTAGGGTAGACAAATCTCCTATACAGAAGAATTCCAAATAATTTATGTAAGTAGGCTTCCCTGAAGGAGGGGGAGTGTAACTTTCCACTCCTTAAGTGCTAGGTGCTCATAGTGACTTCCTTCCATAGAGTATACTCTGGAAGGAGGAAGGGGTTTTATAGTAAAGAAACATGTGTAAGCTGACCTGTGAAAATTCCCTGTTTAAATGAAAATGTACTTTCTGCCCCATCAATATGTAGTGCATTTGAGAGAATAAATAAGTTCTTACAAAAATTATTACTGTATATGTAAAACTTCCTCACTGCCATACCACCTCTGCCAGGTGGTCCAAAGTCAAAATCAATAGCATGTCAATTAAAAACTAATCCAGACTTACGTAAGGAGAAACTTTATTCAAAAAGACTTGTAATAGGGAAGTTGCTTCAATCTCAAAAATCTGCAAGTTCCTCAGAACTAAGCAATAAAAGCTTTCATAGAGTAAAGAGGAATTAAGTAAGAGGAAGTTGGGTGTTATGGGCTGAATTGTGTCTGCTCCAAATTTGTTTGTTGAAACTCTAACCCCTAGGACTTTAAGATATAGGGCTTCTAAAGAGGTAATGAAGGTGAGATGATGTCAAATGGGTGGGCCCTAATCCAATCTGATGGGTGTCTTTCTATGAAGAGGAAATTTGTACACACTCAGAGACACCGGTAATGCACACACACATAGGAAAGGTCCTGTGAGGACATAGTGAGAAGGCAACCTTCAAGTGATCTGCAAGCTGAGGAAAGAAACCTCAGAAGGAACCAAACCTGCCAATACTTTAATTTTTGACTTCTAGCCTTCACAACGGTGAGAAAACCAATTTCTATTGTTTAAGCCACCCAGCCTGTGGTGTTTTGTTATGGCTGCTCTAGGAGACTAATCCAGTGGGCAAACGAGGGAGAAAATGACCAGTGTGGTTTGATAGGAAATGTATCTCACTGTGCTCAGCCAATTTTCAGGAAGAGCTAATTAGGAGGTCACATTCTGCATTTTAGTGCTTGCTCAGGTTTGGGGGCAAGCAAAATGCAGAAGTCTATAGAGAGGAAAGAAGCCCAACAAAAATCTGGTCAATACAAAGCAGAGTATAAGAAATGGGCAACTGTGAACACTGGTCAAGTGATAAATCATGTAGATAGTATGTTCCCTTGATATGATGTGATGAGAGTGACACTTTAGCTTTGTTTTCTTCCTTCTAAAAAAAAAAAAAATCCCAACTGAGGATATTCTACAGATACCTGACCAGAATTTCTCAAATCTCTTAGGGTCATAAAAAAAAAAAAAAAAAAGAAAAGAAAAGTCTCAGAAACTGTTATAATCAAGAGCCTAAGGAGACATGCTTTTTAAGTGAAATGTGGTACCTGAGATAGGATCCTGGAATTTAAAGAAATGACATTAAGTAAAAACTAAGGAATGCTAAATAAAGTATGCACTTTAGTAGTAATGTACTGATGTTGGTTCCTTCACTGTGACAAATGAGCCATAGTAATGTAAGATGTTAGTATCAGGTAAAATTGGGTGTGGCATATATGGGAATTTTATGTACTATCTTCGTGACCTTTTTGTAAATCTCAATGTATTCTAAAGTTAAAATTTTACTAAAAATGAACAATGAAAAAATAAAAACAGTCTCAACAATAGTCCATCTCAAACAAGATAGCACAAATCCATCATTGCAAAGTTTAAATCTGCCTTGAAATATTGCTTTATCTATTATAAAACATGATTCAACTACCACTTGAGGGGATCGTGGCTTTGGTAGAAAGTAAAGTATTTCTGAATTTACAAAATTGTATGAAAGGAGTATTTATTTGCTTTATGCAAAATGCCAGTCTATGCTGAATTTAGAATGCTAACTCATAGACATTTACCTAGAACATCTTTTCCCCCAAGTGCCCAACACAACTTCATTTGGCCTTGAAGGAATCATACCTACACCCAGGCCTTCACGAATTCTTTTCAATGGTTTTCAGGGCCATATTTGCCTTCAATTGTACACCTCCTTCCATGTCTACCTTACTCATTGATTCATCTGATATTCTACTAATTTAAAAAAGAGTATTTTTGCATTCTTATAATCCATGTAACACTAAATGCAATCCATCTGATAAGAATCTCATCTTTTCCTTATACAAAATTCCAATAACATCAAGAAGAGAGTCTATTGCATTTAACTACTTCTCTTGTACTTAAATAAAATGTTACTTTTCTTTCTGCCTCTGGTACCATTCCCTACAGGTGCGGAGAAATGAATGCTGACTTTGTTTCTAAGTGGCAGGAATTATGGTCTCATTGCAGTATTTCCATTGATGGAAATACTTTTATGAGCCATTGTCAAATCAAAGCTATCTCCCACTTAAGAACTCACCCAGCAAGGATACTGCAGAAATAGCTTTTGTGCCCATACACTTGAAAATTTTATCACATTCTTCACTTGGCATTTGTACTTAATTGTGTCTTGGTTTGAATTAAAAAAAAATCATTTAGGCTTTCTTAAGGATAATCAAAAAGGGAAATAAGAAGAAAGCTGACTGGGCAAAAGATAGTCATTTGATTTTACTGGCTACTTGTCATATTTGTTGCTCACTTTGTAATTAAAATCTGAGCACTACAGGACAACAATATCTCCCAATAATAATAATATTGTTATTTGACAGACTTTTTTTATTCTTTGAAACAAATGGGTTCATGCTGGCAAGTTTGAATTATTGTAGGTATAGAATTTTATTTTTCCTAGGTTCAATAATTTAATGTGATTAGCCTTTTGGAAAATGAATATAATATTTCAGTAGCTCAAAAACATGATCTGTATGTATGCATTACACTTACAGTTTAATTAGGAAACTAATGAGGTGCGATTGGCAATCTGATTGGTGAGGAGCTGGTATAGTAA
This sequence comes from Prionailurus viverrinus, assembly GCF_022837055.1. NCBI lineage: Eukaryota > Metazoa > Chordata > Mammalia > Carnivora > Felidae > Prionailurus > Prionailurus viverrinus. The sequence goes on along the minus strand of NC_062561.1, from coordinate 185,379,706 downwards.
ATTTCTATTAAGCAGACTTGAGTATTTCTCTTCTGGCTCCGCATTTACCCAAACTCAGAATATAGGAATTATTACATTGGACACCTGCCATCCTGGTCTCTGGAAACCATCCTTCTGTAAAACCACCAACTTAATTATAGTTCAGAGTGAGGGAGTACTGGAAGATTCAACTACTTGTGAATTTACCTTAGAAGAGCAAGATATGGAATAAGTTAAATATGGCTATTAATTAGATGTAAGTGAACTAGTAATAAACAGAAATAAAGCTTGATGTACAGAATAATTTATTTGGCTAGATTTTATAATTTTATAAAGGTGGGCACATATATACACATCTTTGTAGTATAGTATTCAGTATTGCTGGTGAATGGAAGAAATACTCATTTTTAATATCATTAACTTTGCTTTGGAAATCAGAAATATTTGTCACCTTTCTGACAGTTCACAAACTTGTTGATGTAGTTGTAACTCTACCGCACATGCACCCCCCCCCCACACACACACATTTAGCACCAGTGCACCTCTCATGATTCATAGCAAATTCATACTTTAAAGCATTTTCCATACTTACCTTCCAACTGTCTGAGTCTTGTTCTCACAAACATCATAAATTCTAATGATAATCCTATCGAATGCAAAGTTTGCATTGAGAGTGAATCAACACTCTAATTGGTGGTTGTGAATTAAACCAACATTCCATTGTTAGATTTCATTTTGGTATTGTTGAACCAAGTTCCATTATTTATAAAACATTAGATTTTAAATCTAGTCAATAAAAACTTAAGACAGATTTTTATTTTCTTGTTAAAAGCCAGCAAATTTGTTTAGACAGTAAAGCTTGAATCAGAAATACCAGTAAATGTGCCAGTATTTACTTACTAATGAAACAAGTAATGACAAAAACATTAACACAGCTACCATATACCAGAAACTGTGTAAAGTGGATTACAATTATTATTGTAGCTTATTCTCTTAAAAGTGCTGTAAGTTATTATTGCTGCAATATTTAGTGATGATTAGAGACCAAGAAGTTTAATATTTGCCCAAAGACACAAATACAGTGAGGACTGAGATTGAATTTGAACCTAGGCCATGACTTTTATCATTTTTCTGCACTACAATTTAATTACCTGTGAATGAGCAATGCTTTCCATGGAATATACAGAAAACTGATGAAAAGGGTGTGAAAATTAATTTGAAGTGAAATGAAATTCACTGTTAAAGAACAATGCTAGTTTGTAATTTCTGTGGTTGAAGTAACTCAATACTTCGGTTATTCAATAATAAACTTTCCCCAAATGACTACTGCTATAGAAAAAGAAGTAAATCTCTCTTTTAAGAATGTTGATATGGAAACTTAAAATATTATTAGAAAAAAATCTTTTCTATTAGTTGCTGTATATTAGATATAATTCTAGATAGATATACGTAGATATATATCTAGATAGATATACGTACATTAGGAGTGGAATATTTGTATGTGTAGTGGTTGCTTAGATCACTAACTACTTGAGATGGGAGTAGGTAAATTAGAAGAGGAAGTAGCAGAGAAGTTCAATTAAAGACAAATTGAGCCAACTGAAGATCAATCCAGAATGAAGGCTAAGAGCTCTGAGGAGATAATGTAAATCGATAGAAAATATGATTGGACTGCAAAAGGTGTGATTTTTCAAGCTGCTTTTCAGGAAACTATCTATTGTGTAAATTAATAACCCTGAGTTTATTTCTAAGAAGTTTGCAGGTGGTATATTCTTGGGTTCCCCTAATCACCATGCCAATTTCTATCCTACATGTCCAACATCAAATTGTATGAACTTTCATTCCATATTACAGATTTCAGTAAACATTGGAGCACCTACTGTGGGCAAAGTTAAATGCTCGGTGTTACTAGTACAGTAGTGGACAGTCATTTAGCAGGGTGTCTGTTAGCCCATAGCCACAGTCATGCATAACCCAGTGTTGAGTGAATGGTTAGAAACCCCAGAACTGATTGTCAACATACCAAGTACTACTACAGCTCAAATCCTAGGTGCTATCAGGGTCCTGCCTCACCTAGTCATGGAGGATATATGGATTTAACTTATACCTTAGCTATAATCTAATAGATGATAGAGATGAAACTACTCTTCATCTCTAACCCATGCTTGGCATTCTTACAGAAATTCATTTCAGACCTAATAGCTGTTACTAAAGAAAGCCATCTCCCAAAAAGTCTTTTAGAAAATGAGCTTGGATTTCTGGGTTTCATATACTCCGGTTCTTTCCAGCTCTGTGTTATACTGGGATGGCTTTTGTTTCCTATTCTGTAAAATAAGTATAATAATTGTGCTTATCTTATAATTTGGGGTGAGAATCAATGGAGCATATGTGAAATTCATGCAGTGCACGTAAATGCCAGCACAAATATTATTAGGCTATATCTCTATAATGTAACTAGTTTTCAGCATTTAGTTGAATAGATTGATTAGTTGATTAGGTCAATGATTCATGAAGAGTAAGAGAGGGCCTCAAACATAGGAGACTTACACACACATACACACTCACACAGGTTAGTTTTATTTTGAATGTGAAATTTTAAAATTATTAAATTAACTAAAATTCACAAGACCCCAATCTTTGATAATCCTTACAGAAACTGACATCACCTTATTTTCATTAGTAAAGCAAACCTTTTATATTTCTTTCTTGAAGTGCATTGTAGATGGAATTTTGTCATTGTTATTTAATATGGTTCTTAGAAAATAAAACATCCATCATCTTCTTTTGACTGTAGTTAAGGCCTGGAGTGGAAAAGGACACATGTGGATACATGAGCACAACATGTCTGTTCCAAACATCAGGTTCCTAAAACAGTAATATTCTAGATAACTGAACAGAAATATTCTAAGTTGTCAAAATATTTTAAAGTCTATCAGTTTTTCTTCCATTTAATAGATTTTCATAGCTCCAGAAAAATATATACATTTCCAGGGTGACATATGCTCTTCAAAAATCTGGATTTCAGAAAAGAATGTGAATTAGAAGTACCCTTCTCCAGCAAGGCATCTTAACCTGGGGCAGATTATTGATCTAGATTCTGTCCATGGATGGGTCCCTGTCTGTGCACTATTATAAATCATAGCAATACCTGATGGATATGTAAACATGTACATTTTGTATGTTTCAGCTTTCATCAGATTCTAATATAGCATGATTTTAGATGGTTAAGAACAACTGTCATAGAAGACATTTTCACAGTTGCATCCAACTAAATGAGATTGTTTGCCATAATGCTTTTTTTTTGCCTTTATTTATTCAGATCCATGATATCCTTTATTAATCCCTTTCAGATTCAGAGCTTCAAGATCATCTCACTGTAAAGAATTCATAAATCTCTCTCTCCAGTTCCAAGTTTTCTCTTGAGCATCATCTAGTGGATAAACATTACCAACTTGATTAGACTCAATTGTTCTAACACTTGATAGCTCATTTTCTCTTTCAGACATGCATTCTTCATTCTTACTAATGGAAAAGAAGCCTAAATAATTCATCATGGTGTTTTTCACACAGTTATTGAAGTAACTAGTTTTTCTTTAGTTGTGGTGATTGTTCATTTTTCTCATAATAAAATGGGATGGTGGTATAGAGATAAAATTTTATTGACAATAATGAGAAACAATGCTTGAAACAGATTCATCATGATGAGGGCTAAACTAAGACAAATTTATACTTGTGTTGGTACTTTGCTAACAAAAGAAACACACAACAAACAACAATATTTGTTACACACATTTTTAAAGAATTTAAGCAATACAGGGATGAGTGAAGAACAAAGAGAATAGCTTATTTCAATGAAATAGGGATTAGTTAATATATAGTCTGGATGTGCTGTATCTGTTAGCTCTTGCTGCATAACAAATCATGCAAAATTTAGTGGGTTTTTTTCCCTCAAAAGTCTATTAATTGGTTGTTCTAGTCATGGCTGTGAAACTTGGGCTTGCTCATATATCTCTAGTCACCTAGTCAGTTAGCCAGGAGTTGACTGGTCTAGGATAGTGCTGGCTGAGATGAGTCAGTTCTGCACATGGTTTTCAATACTGTAGAAGTTTGCAGCTTAACCCAGACATGATCCCATAACAATAGCTAGTATACAAAAGAAGTATAAATGTGCAAGTTTACTGTGAAGTCACTGCTGGGGTCAAATTTTTTATTGCCCAATTGACCGGAACAGTTAACACAGTCAAATCAGTTTCTGTGTGGTAGGGCTCAATCAAAGTGCAAGATTGCAGAGAGGGCATTAGTTGGAACCATCAGTGCAATTAATACACCACAACTCAAGTAATGCTACTGTTGTAACAGATGACTCCAAATCTCAGGAAATTGACACATTTGATGGAGATTTATCTTTCGGCTATTGTAGTCACTTATGAATAAAACCTGATAGAGGCTCCATCTCTATTCCAGATGATATGCAATATTGTTTTCAAAAGAAAATGATTGAGAAACGCTAAATTCCCACGTGATGGGACTGGTTAACCGAAATATGGCATATGTATTTCATTGAATACTATGTAGCTGCAAAATTCATTAGGACAAAGTGTGCAAATATTCAAATAAATGTAAGATATGTATTTTAGAAATATACATAAAAGGATGAAAACTCTGTCAGCCCTCTCATAAGAAAGGGGAGGAAGAAGAATATACACGTACACACATGTGTGCATATAGGCTCGTGGGTATTCCTAAGTCTTCTAGAAGTATAAACAAAAAAGGAAAACTAGTGATATGAGTATAAGTTGGAAGAAAACCAGGAGTCAAAGGACATTTTTTCAGAGCATATCTTTTTATTCTTTAAAAAAAGTTTTTATTTTAATTCCAGTTAGTTAACATACAATGTTATATTAGTTTCAGATATACAATATGGTGATTCAGTACTTACATACGTCAACTGGTGCTCATCACAAGTGCCCTCCTTAATCCCCATCTTCTATTTCACCCATTCCTCCATCATCTTTGTATGCTTTCTGGCTTGAACCATATAGTTTTCTTAGTTATTGATAAGTAAACAAACAAAAATAATAATCATAAAAAGGAAAAACAAAACAGCATAGATGTTGCCAGATTTTGGTATTCTAATCCTGACCTACTTCTTCCTGGTGAAAATTCAGTTAATTTACATAACTTCTATAAACTAGGATTTTTACCTATAAAGGTATGGAATAACAATACCTCCCCCACAAAATTGCTGTGCAATTTAAATGGGATAATCCATGTAATGCATTTAGTTGGTATTTGACACATAGTAGCTGCTTAATGAGTTTAATATTCTTGCTGTCACTGTCATTTATTTCATCATTTAATCAAAAGAAATAAACTATAAAATAGCTAAGGTACAAATCAAGTTGGATTTCCACTGAGAATGCTTTTCTGGTGGAAAATACTAGAAAAATCTTTCTTTTACATGTAATAGAACCTTTGCTCTCTTTCTGATATCTTCCTTTTTAAATACTATTGAAAGATCCAAATCAACTATTAAAATATGGCATATAAATACAGTAAACATATTATTTAATATCATGCTAGAATTTTTGGTTTCTTCTTCCTTATGTTAGCTGTGTGAGACAGATGAATTTGAGAAATTTCTCTGTGTAGAAAATTTAGAACTTTTTGTTTGCTTATTTGTTTTTGTTTCGTGTGTGTGTGTGTGTGTGTGTGTGTGTGTGTGTGTGTGTGTTTTATCTTGGTAGTTTTAGATGTTGCAAGTGTTAGATAATATTATGGTGCCTTCACTGAGAGAAGACCTTATCCTTTTATATGAACAGATACATTGGCTTTTCATTTTAAAGCTTGTACTTTGGGATCTTATTTAATAGTTTGGGGATAGTTTTTTTTATTTATTTTTTTTTTTAATTTTTTTTTTTCAACGTTTATTTATTTTTGGGACAGGGAGAGACAGAGCATGAACGGGGGAGGGGCAGAGAGAGAGGGAGACACAGAATCGGAAACAGGCTCCAGGCTCCGAGCCATCAGCCCAGAGCCTGACGCGGGGCTCGAACTCCCGGACCGCGAGATCGTGACCTGGCTGAAGTCGGACGCTTAACCGACTGCGCCACCCAGGCGCCCCGGGGATAGTTTTTTTTAATAGTTTCTTAAATAGTTTTTTGTTTGCTCTTTGTCTATTTTAGAAAATAAAAGCATCTTTTCCCCTAGTCAAAAAATTGAACATAAATCAAGTATTAAATGACATCAAGGAATTAATGTTAATTTTTTAATGTCAGTGTAAATATCATAAATATTATAAAATATTCATAATTTTAGAGATGCCTACTAAAGTTTTAACGAGGAGGAGTAGTGAATAGGATTGCTTATATTATGCAATTCAGTTTCAAAAAAACACAAAAATAAGTGTGGTGAATTCTTTTTATTGGTTTGTTTTATTTTAACCAGGGTCCACACCCAATGTAGAGCTTGAACTCATCAAGAGTCACATATTCTACCAACTGAGTCAGTCAGGTGGCCCAAGTGTGGTTAATTCTTGATAATTGTTGAATCTGAGTGATATATTTTGTAATTTTAAGGATATTTTAAAGTTTTCATAATGGCATTTAAAAAGTCTAGACAAATTCTGTACTCTGATTACTTTCCATGCATTATTCTCATTTGCCCTTCAAAAAAACCCAACCTTGAACTTTTACCCAGTGTTTTAGGGGTGTGATTTATGCAAGAAAACCATCTTCAGAGCTCCCATGATCAGAATCCACTGAAAGGAAAAACTTTCAGCTCCCAACATATTCTTCTTTCATGTTGAACTTCCATGTTTTACAAAGAAGAGCTCTGAGTCAGATCATATTTATTTTGGATTTTTTTTTTTCTGGCTAAAGACTGACATAAGGGAAGGATGGAGGCAATTAACCAATTCTTGCAGCCTAAAGACATTTCATGCATAAGCATCCCTAGTCTCATTGTTATTTATCTTGTTAAGAGTAAAATAAATGTGGATGTAAACAAGGAAAAGAGTTTTACACTTAGTCTTTAAAAATAAAGAAAATGCCATGTAGAGCATAAACTAAGAAACTTCAATAAATAACCAACAGTGCATATCTGTCAAGGAAGAATTCATTGCTTATTAATCACAAGCCGAATTTGATAGTGGTTTATGCTTTTTTCAAAGTCCCATTTTTCCAACCCCCAATGAGCAGTGTTTTTTCCTAATTAAATTGGATTTCTTCCACTATGCCTCAGAATACTCACCAAGATTTATTCTTCTTATTTTTAACCATGTGGCAAAAGTAATGTAAATAACAGGTATAAAAACTTTCCTTTGACCATATTTAAAATTTTAACTGAAAAATTCCTCCCTGTATTAATGAATTCCAGCCACTTGAAAAGATAATGCTCCTCTGATGCTGTATATCTGATCTAACCTTTTGTCTTTGTCAGGAAAGGAAAGATTTTTCATGGAGATATCTCAGTCTAAAAGAATGCACTTTGTCTCTTTAATAGTCAGATCAGGGAATTGTGGCATGGTGTGTGTGATATTTTGGCACAGGCACATGCCACTTGAAATGAAGTGGTTTGTTTATAAGGCAATAAGGACACTAGCTAAATTTGTGTCCCTAAATGAGAACAGAGAAGTCAAATAAAGGTTTTAATTTAAACAACAAAAAAAATCCCAACTTGAAATGTTGTTAGGTTTTTGACAATTGATGATTTGATTGGCCATCATCCGTTAGTCACGGGTAGTATTAAAGTTTTTCTGGAATTCAGTTTCATCAGTGATAGAATCAACTGTTGTTTATCCTTAAACATGCTTCACTTGGTCCTCTGATTAGTAATCATCCTTAATATTCTGTTAGTAAAATCTTAGTTTGTCAGGAAACTACCTAGTTATAATTCAAAGCTGTAACTTGAACTCTAACAAGTTCAAGAGGACCACTTTTTTTTATTTGTGGCTTCTGAAAGAAAGATAGTAAATGTCCTTTTAAGCTCAGTGAGAATTAGTGAAACAAACCTATACTCTTAAAGAAATTAATTTTACCAGAAGTATACTTTTCTAATTTTTCTAGAAGTATGTTGTCCCTCCTATTCAGATTTCTCTTCAGTTAACATCAGAATATCCTGATGTTGGTCATATTTACTTATCGACTGTAAAAGTAAGGTAAAATACTGTGTTTCGGTAACATAATATTTGAGTAGAGTTATTAGTATTTAAAGTGTTTTTCTTAAGCTATTCACCTAAGAGAGTATGGTTCATATTATATCTTTAGACTAGTGTATCATTTTCTTTTATAGCAATTAGTCATTTTATAGCTGTCATTGAAAATTAAGGCACTTGACTTTATTTTTAAGAAGCAGAAAAATGACTTGACATGGCATATATCCTTTGTTCTAGAAAATGTCTACATAATTATTTAGAACATAAACATGCATCAGTCATTAATAGTTATCCTATGCACACCTGGGTAGGTAATAATACATGGGATTCTAGTAATTGTATCTTGCATTGTTATACTTGATTTAAAAATGATTATTCTTGTACTATATGTTCTCTTAAGTCTCTTTTACTTCCTTTCCCTTTAATTTTACTGTCATGAAGTTTAAAGCTTAGAGCTACAAAAAAAGGCAATTCTATTATGCAAGAAAAAAATTAATTTTATTATTCTTTAAGTGAGGTAATCATTTAAGAAATTTTAGGCTATTTTCCCTAACAAAAGCATTTTTGGGTCCAAGTTAAAAGGTTAAATGTTATTAAAGATAAACCACCCCAACTGAATAAAATGTAGTAACATTTATGAAAACAGATTGCCTAAATTCAGATTTAGATTATCATAACATCAGCTTTGGGATACATATCATCTTGTAATGTTTGAAGTTCCAAAATACAAATATTGGGAATCTCTTTATAATCACCAAATTCTTGCTGACCTAGAATGGTAAGAGAAGGGACATTTCTGTTTGAGTATTCAGATTACAATGGATTTATTCTTCTAACTATAAAAATATTATAAAATACAAAGCATGCCACATTTAGTTTCATTTTGCTATGGCAATTAAAAATATAATCAACTATGTATAAAGTTTATCTTTCTGAACATTGTCACACTAAAATTACCGCTAAGCTTTTTAGTTGTTGGTATTCTAGGTAAATAGGACATTCTTCTTGTGAATAATTATTCCACGTATGATTACTATTCATGTCACAGGTTGATACAATAATACAGTCTTAGGAAATGACAGAGACCTAACGGATCATCTAATGCAATTACTATTCTGTTAACATGACCCACTTTAAAGTATCCTCAGTGGTTTGCCGGCAGAAGACACAACACCTGAAGTGATAAGTCTGTGTCTTAGGGGCACACGCAGTCCATCACCACAGCTCTGGTTACTAGAAGCATCTTCCCTATGGCAAAATGCTTCCTCCTTCTGGCTTCAACATAGTGGCCCTTTGATTTTATCTCCCTAAGGACTACTTTCTAATCCTTCACATGGCAGGACTCCCTGTGTGCCATCTCATTCGTTCTCCCCATCACTCTGGGAGGGTGGCCTGAGAGCCGCCATTCTCTGGCTGATGATTCGGAGCAGCAGAGATGTCAGACCAATTAATCAAGTCACACAGCTGGGATTATGCTCCAGTCAGTTTAATTTCCATCTAATCTTCTTTTCAAGACACTTCTATTTTTTCCTTTTCCTTAATTTGAATACAGCCAACAAGTTCCAGTGGGATTCTGTATTTAGTGTTCAGTGGGTGTGGTTTTGGTTTCATTGCCACCTTGGCCAAGTTCCTCTAAATAGTCTCTATTAGTCTCTTGCTTAATTTGTATCCCTTTATTTCCTTTCTTCATGCTTCCTTCCAGCCTTCCTATAAATATTGGTGGAGCATCTCCTTCTTGCTAGGCACGAGGCATTAAATAGTAAATAAGACTTACATGGCCCTTGCCTTCAGGGAGCTTACAATCTAGTGAAAAATGTAAGCCTTTAAAAAAATGTTCATTATACGGACAGTGAGGAAAACATAGTCAACACCAGGAGTAACGGGGAGTTTGTACCTTTGGGCAAAGGAGCGAAAGACCTTCTTGAATAAGTGACATTTCTTCATTCATCAGCTTTAACTTAAAATTTCAATAATATCCTTAACATCTTCCCTCCCCTTTTTAATATCTCCCTTTTAAAAATCTCCTTTAGGATGATTGTTTCCAGTTACCAGTCCTCCTTCTCTTTGTCTTCATTTCTATATCTGATTATGTTGCAACTGAATTAGGTTGGGATTAATGCATTGTTACATTCATAGCAACTATTTATCTGTACCATACCTCTGACAAAAAACACACCGAAGATGAACTTTGGCATTTGCTTTTCCAGTATAGCAAAAGCTCCATGAAGAGGCCTTGTCTATTCATATTTATAAATACAAGTTTTGGTATGGTGCCCGGTGTATAGTATGTGCTCAATAAATGCATTCTTGAACTGAAATAGTAATCTTTAGGTAAGATCTTTCAAACATTGTCAAACAAAGTATTTTTCTTCTGTGTTTTGTCATATTTTTATTCAATTTCTCACTCCACAGTTACTGACCATTTAATATAAGCCAAGTACAGGGGTAGGCACTGAACAAGATTATTAAAATCATTGTCACCATTGAACTTACTTATTTTTGGGGTCTGCCAATCTATAAACATTAGAAACTCATCACGGGCTAATCGTATTTTAGAACATAATCTCATTGTAATCATATTACTTTATAAAATAACTGCTCAAATTACATTGATCAACGTTTTACAATTCCTGATTTTGTCCTGGATTTCCCATAGGAACGCTCCATGCAGATCATGAATATAAATAGAGAAGGAAAAACGAGGAGTGTGAAAGAGAGGGAGAGAGTAAGTTTGAAGGTTATAGGAGAAATATAACACACACACGAAACAGCTGTACTATTTCAATTTTTTTTGATTGTCTTCACTATAAGGTTATGTTTTATGGTTATGCATATACAGTGTAAGAAATGGAGACTTGTATTATCTCTTATGAAGTCTCCCCAAAGCTGCACTAGTGTTCCCTGTTAGAACTGGGTCTGTTTTTCCCTGTTGAGAATATGACTTTGTTCTCATTAAGTATTCCCCACCACCAATGCACATGTTAAACATAACTTCAGAAAAATGAATCAAGGAGACTTCTAATGTGGGGTTTTAATCAATGGCCACTTCATTAATAAAATATCATGGTAGTAGTTACCAATATCAATCTGCCTGGCCCTGCAGACTTGGCATCCAAGTAACTAAATTTGGGGTTTATACATTTGCATAACTTGCCCCTTCTTGGTATATCCTGTGCAACATACTTGTTTCCTCCTCCTCAAACCCCACTTTTAAAATGTCTCATGGCTGGGGATCCTGGGAGCCTCAGTCAGCTAAGTGTCCAACTCTTGATTTTGGCTCAGGTTGTGATCTCATGGATTGTGAGCTCCAGCCCTGATCTTGGGATTCTCTCTCTCTCTCTCTCTCTCTCTCTCTCTCTCTCTCTCTCTCTCCCCTTTCTCCACTCATGCACTCTCTCTCTCTCTCTCAAAATAAACTTAAAAAAATATATTAAAAAATAAAATGTGTCTGTAAGGTTTTTTTTTTTTTTTGGTTTGTTTGTTTTGTTTTCCCTCCATAGCTCATTATTGGTAAAATAACAAAGCTAATGGTATGGGAGTGTATAGGGAGTTAGACCATTGGAAACAAGTGTACCTCCATGGGAGGTATGAGAAGTGAAAACCTGAACTTCCCTAGCCAATCATTGGGGCTTTCATTCTATGCAAATGAATATTCCTTTATGGATGAAAAGAGCTACTTCTAGCAAATAATCATGTTTAATGAAAAAGCTATGTCATAATATCCTAAATTCTGAATCTTTACTAGAAAACACAGGATTTAAGTGATTAAATAGATTCCCTTAAGAACAGAAGAATTGAATGTTCTAACAGAAGAGTAAGCATTTTGTTTTATTTTTTTGTTTGTTTTTGGTTTAGTATATTTGACAGATTTTCTCAAATTATTATCTAAGTAATAATGGCCAGGGATGTTTCATGTGATAAATTAGTAAAATATTCAATACTGGGGAACATAGTTAATGAAAAATTTTGTGAGCAAGACAGTATGTAGTAGAGTTTAATATGTATAAATTAAATCTTCTACCTGGAAATATACTAATAAAAGCAGTGAATTAAACATCAGGACCAAGAGATTGGGGTTATTAATATGGTATAATTCCATTTAGCAAATGTTAATTTGATGAACACTGATACTACTGGTAAAATTAATAAGTAGAGCCAGTATATCCAACAAAATCCAAACATATGAAATATTAAACTTTATAAATTTTAATAAAGATATAGTACAAAATTAAAAGTTGGAAGAAAAATAAACTGGATAATTTTAAATAGGTGTCATGGCATTATTTTTATATGAGCTATAGGAAAACATGTTAGCTGTGTTAAATTGTCCATCATGCATTGAAGGTTATGCTCAGCAAGAATGAGTTCTCAGAAAGAGAAATATCTCATTTATCTCTCAAAATTTTGAGATTTCAGATATTGCATTTCAAAGCTATCTAGGGACAAGCCATATACTAGTATTGACTACCAACAATGAAATGAACAGTTTTACAATATATTGAAGACATAAGAGTGATGAATGTGTTGTTTTCCTTATTTGCTATCCAGTCAACACAATAATTCTTTCTCACACTAGAGGTTTTAATAAAATGTGCAGTAGAATATTGAATGCCTTCTAAATGTCAGGCATTGTTCTAGATGCTGGGGATAAAAATGTGATGGAGACATCTATGTATTTAGCCGTGGTGGAACATGTGTTTAAGAGAGACAGACAAAGAACAATTAAATAAATAAAGTAATAGTAATATAAGAATAAAATTTAAAATGGTGTGACAAAAGATAGGATATGCATGGTAGAGGGGTGCCTGTATCCAGTTAATCAGGTCATTTTTCTGTGACCTATATAAGGTGCACCTGCATGTGTGCTCTCTCTCCCTCTCTTTCTCTATATTTGTGTATGTGTGTGTGTATATATATACATATTTATATATATATATATATAATTAAACATTTTGGTGATAGTAGAAGTGGTTATTCTCATTTAATTGGGGCTTATGAGCACCATTTTGGGAGGACTTTCCATGTTTCTCCAAATATATGATTGATACACCAAAATATGACATTGACATAGTCTACCTATTTGTTTGGAACATAAACATACATCTGATATTGACATATTGTAAAAAAACAAAAACAAAAACAAAAACAAAAACAAAAACAAAAACCCCAGAGGTCCAATTCTGGAAAACCGAAACAAATATCCTTATACAAATCAAAATGCATACATTTTGTTTTCTAGCATGGCACTCCTTTTTAGTACCCCACTCTGAAGTGTTGTATTATTTTTTTTAAATTTTTTAATGTTTTATTTATTTTTGAGAGAGAGACAGAGTGCAAGTGGGAGATGGGCAGAGAGAGAGGAAGACAGAATCTGAAAAAGGCTCTAGGCTCTGAGCTCTCAGCACAGAACCTGATGCAGGGCTTGAACCCACAAACTGTGAGATCATGACCTGAGCCAAAGTTGGATGCTTAACCAAAAACATTATCCACTAGATTCTAAACAGACCCAAGTGTGGAAATGTTATATTTTTTTATAAATTTTACAAGTCAGAAAGTAACTATGCTATTTGATTTGTTTTTTTGTTGTTGTACTCGTTGTTAAGAGAGAAAATGACTTCAGCTTTAGAAATACAGTAAAACTTTGGTTTATGACCATAATTCAGTCCAGAAAAATTCTTGTAATCCAAAGCACTTGTATATCAAAGCGAATTTCCCCATAAAAAATAATGGAAACTCAGATGACTTGTTCCACAACCCCAAAATATTCATATAAAAATGATTACAATACTATAATATAATACAAAATAATAAAGAAAATACAAAATATAAAGAAAAATAAACAAATTACCCTGCATGTACCTTTGAAAACCTTTGTGGCTGCTGTGAGGGAAACAAGAGAGAGGAGGGTTATAGTGTATGTAGGACGATTTTCATTGTTGCTAATGAAATCACTGGTATCTATTGGTTCAATGGAATCTTTTCCTTTTCCTGCAACTTTAATAAGGAACCTATCCAAATGACAGTGGCTTTTGCCTCCGTTTGAGGATTTCGTGGAAATGTGACATTGTATTGTTGTTGAACAGATTTATCACTCGCACTGCTACAGCCTTTTTCCAGTGGTGCTTTTCTACAAAATTATGCACTGTTTCCCACATTTGACACATCTCCCTGATCTCATCTGAAGTGAGTGGTTCCTTCTCCTTTTTCTCCTCCTCCTCTGTAGACAAGATGGAGACATAGACTTTTTATAAAATCTTGCAATTTGGGCCACTTACATACTTCAATCATACTTCTCAATGATTTCCTTCTTAACTTCCACTGTAATTATCTCCTTCCTCTTACTACCTTTCTTTTCAACCTTTTTCTGTATGGGGGCCATTGTATACACTCACACAGATGTTGACTACAGTACTGTATTAATAAATTCTTGTCATATACTGTATTTAATGTAACTTGCAATGAAGCAGCAGAGGAAAGGGTCTGTATCTGCAGGCAGCCTGACCTAGAGTGAAGTTAAGCATTCCTAAGCTTATTCTTGTATGGAAGAGCAAAGGACTGTCTATAGGTGCTTTGAAGTGACAAAAAATACACTAGTGCCAGTTGAGGACACCTTCCAACATTCTGAGAAATCCCTGATTTCTGCCAAACTCTGTGGCCTGAGACCAACCATCTGAACATAGGAGATGATCACCCATAATCCTGCAGCAAGAGAGAGAGAGAGAGAGAGAGAGAGAGAGAGAGAAAGAGAAAGAGAAAGAGAGAGAAAGAACCATTGGCTCAGTTGTGATCATGTGGTGTTCAGAGTCACATACTACTCTTATTGCAAAACATCACTTGTTTATCAAGTTAAAATTTATTAGAAATGTTTGCTCATCTTGTGGAACATTCACAGAATAAGTTACTCTCAATCCAAGATTTTACTATATTAAGTTTGGAATGAAGAGACCATTCAGGAAAGTTGAAGAGGGGCAGGATAAGTCAAATAGGCCTAGATAAGGATTCTAAAGTTGAAGATACTATTTTGGAAGTTATCCATATGTGTGTGTGTGCATATATCAATTCTAAAAAAAAAAAGACAGTTTTGTATAACTATTAAAAAAGAAAGTCTGAGGGCCACCTGGGTGGCTTAGTCAGTTAAGTGTCCAGCTCTTGATTTCAGCTCAGGTCATGATCTCATGGTTCAGTTAATGGTGTAGAGCCTTGCATCGTGCTCTGCATTGACAGTGCAGAGCCTGCTTGGGATACTCTCTCTCCCTTTCTCTCTGACCCTTCTCTGCTTGTGTTCTCTTGCTCTCTCTCTCAAAATAAATAAATAAACTTAAAAAAAGGGGGGGTAGTCTGAGAGTGATAGGTGCAGATTTCAGGGGAATTAGTGGTGAATAGATTATAAAATAAAGACATGATTCATGGAGATCACCTTTCAGAGGAGCCTGGTGGTGGAGACCAGGATTCCAGTGACGGAATGGCATAGTTCACCATGTTGCATCTGTTTTAGGCATATATTTTTAAACATTTTTAACATCACTGAAACTGGATACACTGTAAAAGTATTAGTATCTTATCATTATAATAGATATTTTAATGAAGTGTAAAATGATAGTGGCTTCATATTGGTGGTCTTTTTAGATTTGGTTAAACAGCTATTCCCCCCATGGTTGAGAAACCTACCTCTTTGGGAAGCTTTGAGTAAGATAATTAACCTTCAAGAGCCTGAGAATCTCTGTTTAAAATGGGAATAATATAAAAGTAACTCATATCCAAGAACCTGAGAGTCTCTGTGTTTAAAATGGGAATAATATAAAAGCAATTCATGGAATTTTAGATGCCAAGTAAGATAAATTATGTAAAAGTGCTTTGTGAAATGCAAAGGGTTACAAACATGTAGAGATACAATTAGCATCATTATTAGTCTTTGACTAGAGAGGGTTTGCTCTTTGGCTAGAGAGCACGATGTGCTCAAAAAAGGAAACCTGAATTGATCTGAAATTATATAAAAGCATCTATCAGCTACTGCTCATCATATAAGGCACAACAGAATATATGCAAAAATCAAATTAACATACAAGGGTTTTTCCCCAAATATAAAGATGCTGAGATGTTAATGCTAGTTTTTAAGTATAGCCCATGGATAATAGTGCATGCCAAGTCTAAGCATTTTCAGTTCTTTAAATCATCTGATTAGGCACAATTTTATAAAACTAAAAAAAAAAAATTCCTAACTTTCTTTTTTTACATAGTCCTTCCTGGGTATTTGACCATGGAACCTAATGGAAATTCCATTTTTTAAATTTTTTGAGTTCCCTGCACTATCTGAGAAAGAGAGCTATCACTTCAAACATAGTCTTGTCACCTGTCAGAATCTCATACTGCCTGAAGATGCAGTGTAGGAGATAAAGAATCTGACTCTACGGTTTCCAACATCAAAATGGATTGAATGATTGCAGGCACAAAAGGTAGAATTAAGAAACCTTACTAGGAGACAGCTTTAGCTTGTGACCTTAGGCAATCCACTTAATCTCTCTCTCTCCCTCTCTCCTTCTCTTAGGCACTCAATCTGTAAAATAAGATTTATGATTTCTGCCGTCACCTGTGGTTATGAAGCCACAATGCATATATTTTTGGTTGATCACAACATTGCATATGTATTTGCATAAAGGATTAGGGTTTGGGTAAAATAAAACCATGTAAAAAATAAATAGGTTGAACTGAGTTTTCTAGTTCAACTGAGTTTTTCACAACAGTGCCATTGTGGTGACCTGTAATCTGTCATGTTTCAAATAATATCCCATGGACAGAGAATTTGAGGAAGAAATAGAGGCAGAGAAAAGAACAAGGAAGTTCTTGGATGAAAACTTATCAAGCTGGTAAATGTCTCCCTTTGGTGATTGAAGCATATGTGAATAAACACTAGAAATAAAGTGAACATGGAGTATATACCAGCTTAGGAAAATGAAAATATATCATTGATTGGGACCCTCACCATTACAGAATTAAGGTGTATTATTATTCTAAGAGATGATTTTCTGTGTCATGTTTGCTTCCTTTACCTTGAATTTTCTAAATATTTTCTGTTATCAAACCTGGCATTTTATAATTACTCCCACATCTGAAAGAAAGAAAACATGATGCCATTTATGGGAAATTCCTAATAACCTTTTTTTTGTGGTCATTTCCCATTCTCATTGTTCCTTTCTCACCAATGTCACTTTAAAGATTACAGTTGTTGCTAATAAAAGGTGAAGGTCTTTCAGTTCCTCACTCATTGCCAGAAAAGGTGTTTTTCTGCTCCTTTCACTATGTAAGGATTCAGCATTAATGTCTTTATATTGCATAGAATATTGAGAAATGTCAAGTACAATATACAGCACAGTCTTTTAAAAGAAATCTCTATTTTCCTGATAGACATTTAAAGACATTGATCGTGGAGTTCCCTGAAAAGAACTATCTTTGTCCAGCATCTTTCTTGTTCACTTCTTCATGGATTTCTCATTGCCAGAAAGCCTTCCTAAAATATCAGTTGCATCATGTCACTTTCTAGTTCAAATTTTTTTCCTTGCTACTCATACCTATATAAAATAGAATAAAACTTATTTCCTTTTCAAGGTCCTGCTCTTATCTCAATTCATGCTTCCTTCCCAAGGGTATTTTCCTTGACTCCTGTGCAATGAAACCATGGCTTTAAACAGATTTGTGTTATCTTACAAAGAGTAGCCACAACTTTTAGAGATCTTAATGTGTACTTACTTCTCATATAGCCCAATGAATTGTCTCCATTTTAAGGTAAAGGAACTGAAACTTGGATAAAATTAAGCACGTTGTCCAAGTTTATATAAGTCTTAATTGTGAAAACTAAGAATTAAACCCATACATGATACCAAAATGTGTCACCAGGCTAAGCACAGTCAATAGAATGCCATGTGTCTTTCTATTGTTTATGCTTTGTACATGGGAATGTTTTCCTTAATCCTCACTACCCATCCATGACTCACCTTTTTTTTGGTTCCTGTTACAACCTTCTTCAGAGAGCCTAAGCTGGACATCTCAGCCCATGGTGGTCAGTTTCTTATACTTGAAAACATACAGTGACAATGCTGATATAGGTAACCTAGTCCAATCTTTTGTTGTCTATTTTGTGATCTTTTCTTCTGCCAACATTACTTCTTTTTGATCTTGCACCATGCATTCACCTTAGTTTTTAACAGAAATACCCTAATTTTTTTTCTGGGGAACTAACCCCTGCCCGACTCTTAAATTTGCTCAGATGTAGTTGACTTCATCTTCTGGTCAGGTATGAAGAAGAGATTGAGATTTGTTTAATGAATGTATAATTTTCTTTGGACACAGTGATCAATTCAGGGATGATTATGTAACATTTTTAAAGCCAACAAAATACAATCAGACTTCTTTTTGTACAGAGGCATTCTTTCCCTTCTAATGCTATTGTGGCAGTTGGAATGACATGAGCCTGGAAGATTCTAGGGGTCTCCTGTCTGAGGCTGAAAATAATGTAGTAGAAGATGGAGCTGAGATACAGCAGAAAACTCATCCTGATAACCTAATTAGAACTCCTGGATCAAGTTTCACTTGAAGCTGATTTCTGGGTTTTTAGTTATCAGAGTCAATAAATTCCTTGTTTTATTTAGACCAGTTTGTGTTGGGTCTTCTGTCTCCTACAACTGAAGAACTAGATAAGGAATGGGCAAGTTGAGTAGTTGTGACAGGGCCCATATGACCTTCAAAACCTAAAATATTTATGATCTTGCCCTTTATTTTTAAAAAAGTTACTCCTGATAATCACTTCATAAAGAATTAGTGGTTGTTATTGTTGTTATTTTCTTTTCCCAAATAGACTTCTAAAGAGATCCCTGGACAGGGACCCCTTACAGATTCCTTCCAAGAGAAGGACCTAAATATCTATTATTTGAGTATTCCTTCACAATATTCACCCCGTTGCTATCATCATCTCAATACTCAGCATTGTTGGGGCACCTGGATGGCTCAGTCAGTTACATGTCTGACTCTCGGTTCGGTTCAAGTCATGATCCCAGGATCGTAGGGTAGAGACCTGTGCTGGGCTCCATGCAGAGCATGGTGTTTGCTTAAGATTCTCTCTTTTTCTCTTTATGCTCCTCTCCCCAGCTCACATGCTCTCTCTCTCTAAAAAAAATTAAAAAAAATAATAAAAGTACTCTGCATTGTTACTAAATATGTGAATTCAATATGTATTTATAAACCTGCTCTTTGCAAAGTATGATCTGCATTCAGGAGCCAGTCTGTGAATACTTTCTAAGTGTAGAATAAATATAGAACTAACATGAAGCATTTAGAAAGTTTAATAGCAATTTTATTTTTGTCTCCAAGTGTGTGATCATTTTTTCCATAGTAATTAATTTTATGACATTTCATAAAAGTGTTATTCTGCAGTGGAATGCAGGACAATAGCTAGTTCTCCAACCCAGATAGTTTGAGAATCATTGTGTTAAATGCATGAGTACCTGGTTATCCTTGAATACATATGTATATATGTGCTACATATATAAGTGTATTATATGTACTATATGTACATTTCTGCTCCTATGTCTTGAATTTGTTAAGGACAGAACTATATTTTATTTATCTTTGGATTTTTCCCAACATCTATTTCAATGTCAAACTTAGTAGGTACTCTGTTCATATTTACTAAATTAAATAAAATTACAAAGCAGTTGCAAACTGGAGGGAAGGGATTGTGCCTTTGGATTCGTCTTATTCTATACTCTATTAAAAATAGATCTTTCCTTCCCAACATAAGAGGTCCAATTTTCTTTTAGAGATTTGTTCCTTCTTAAAATAGCCACAGTGTTCACCGAGGGATCCACATCTCCCCTCACTGTTTCACATGGTTTAGGTGGGACAATATTATCTGGTAGATGATGTAATACAGAGCTACAGTCATCAGCATTAGATTTCCTTCTCCACAACTGTTTCAGGTATGGGTTGATGAATTAAGCCCGTAAATTAGAGTTTCTGTGGCAAGTGCTTGAACTAAGAATCTTAACTTTTTGGATGTCCAACTTTGGACATTTTAAAGTCCAAATTTAATTGGATATATTAAATTTCTGTTTAATTTTTGAATGCCAAAGGATTATAGCCCCAGGAGGTTCTGATGGTTTTCTTATAACCGCGAAGGGAGAGAGTCTAAGGGAATGAAAGAAACATGTGGAGTTGAGCAGGGTTTAATCAGGAGAGAAACAGAGTCCTGACAACACTGTCTGGAGACCCTACTAAAGCTTCACCTGAAGCCTTCCCAGCCACCGTGCTCTCTAAATACATGAGGCCATAAATCCTCTTTGCATGCTTGTTTATACTCGCTAGCCAGGTTTTATTGTGTATTGCAGTGCTTTCAAGCAAGAAAGCCTTGGTACAGACATATAGTTTAAATACCACATTCAAACTAGCATTTCTTGATTACTACTAAAATAAAATTGAGGTGAGAAATCTAGAACTTTAATATTTTTCATATTGTTGAGTTGTTAGAGATGAAAGAATAGGACCATTATCTCAAAAGAAAACTTATATGTGGAAAGTTCTTATAAAACAAAATAAATTAATGAATAATGTTTGATAAGCACTCAGAGGACTAAATAATTCCTGAAAAGACTTTGGGAAAATGGGACAATATTTTAAGTGCTTCATTTGCCTCTTTGAATCCAGCTCCATATACTTTTTAAACTGTGGTTAATCTGTATTATCTGACCTAAGGTGATCAGAGTCTACTATTAATGTTGAAAATTTAGACTATGGGTCCACTTAATGACAGGTTCTTCTAATTAAGTTGGATTGATATTCCACAGAAAGAGCTTCGAAGGAGCCAAGAACTCTTATCACAATTGTCACACATGGACATTTACTGAATCCAATTTCGTACTAGCTCACAAACTCTTTTTATGCTTATCTGATGTTAAAAAACATAAATACAAATGTATACAAAATTGCTTATGCTCTAGGCACTTTTCTAAATTTCTCAAGTAGTAATATTTGTATATTTATGTGTTGTTATATCTATCTATCCATCTCATTGAGTACTATAACAACTCTAAGAAGTGGACCATATTATAAGGGTGGAAACAAGACAGAGAAAATCAGGTAACCTAACTAAAATATTAAGGTCATGAGCTAGTAAGTGTTTGAATCCAGTCAGTCTGGCTTTCAAGTTCTTTGTTAAGAACCTTACCATCCTGTCTGTACTATTTGTATGAAATGAATGAATGACTCATTTTACTTTCTTAGAAATAAGGGTAGTCAAATTGTTATTGGAGAATCAATCCCTGTCTTCCCACTACTCTATATAATTCTGCACACTCTAAGAGGCATGCCTTTTCAGGCTTCCTCCCCAAATTTAATTAATGCTATGTGAAGACAGTAACTTGATAATATAAATTTGTGTATTCCATATTGCACTGGGTAAGTAACAGTTACTTAGAAAATATTTGGAATATGATTGAGACTCTCACTGCTTATTTGGGTGTTTTTAATATTATAATTTTAATTTTTGTGAATATGTATCTAATGGAATTGCATTTGATTAAGAAATGGGGAGACTGAAAGACATTGAAATAACAATAACTCATTGAGGGGGGATAATGAGTTTCTAGCACTGGACAAACTCTCAAGTCAGAGTAGCTTTTGCACATTCTCTCTTGTGAAAAGAAGGAAACGAAGTCAGTTGAAAAGTTCCCAAGTGCTTTACAGATGAATTTTTAGTCTCTTGGAAGATATTACACAATTACTTGCCTGCTGACATTAAAGATTTTGGAGGGTATCTTTTACACACACACATGTAACTGCTATTAGGTGTCTTTATGCCTCAGGATATTCATAGAAGCAAAGAACAAAACACCGACACCTCACATCATACTAATCAATGTGGGCAATCCAGTGTCTCTGATGTTGACAAATTGGCTCTGGAAAATAGTCCTTGTCAGCAATGCTACCTTCAAAGGGTGGGCAGTACAGACTTTTTGAGTCTCCTACAGAAATTTGGCTCAGAGCCCACAGTGCAAATTGACAATCTTTTCTAAAAGTTTCTAACTCTACAGTGGTTTGGGGCTTTATGTTGTAATTGCACTCTGAGCTTCAATTCATTTCTAATATGATCGTTGGGAAGGTTGAAAAATCCTCATCTTATGGGTGTTTATATATTCATCCCAAAGCAAAATTGTTAACTCAGCATTGCAGCTTAGAACATAAATCTACAAAGCCAGAAAACTCAACATCCCTGCTCCCTGAACAGTTATAACTTACCCTCTTGTACTTAAATAGATTTTTATTTGATTAGATATAATCTGAGCTGATTTTTTTCCTCAGTATTTACATAAAATAAATTTTTTCTAAAGGAAAAATTTGGCCAGTTTTTAGTTTGTTTTTATAAGTACTTGCTAAAACTTAGTTGGCCAACAACTTCTTTTAAGGCATGTATTTGATGAGGAAGGTATAAGATTTGAAGCTATCAATTTGTGAAGGGGTTGAAGTGGAAGAAAAAGTGGGACCAAATGCTTATAATTCTACAGGAAATAAAAAGTCCTTATTTTTCTTGAGTCCTGATCCAGTAGCAAATCCACTTACCAATGTTCTTCAAATTGTTAAGGATCAAAATCAAGAAACTAGTAAAAAATGAAGACTCTGATTGTACTTTCAGAAATTCTGATTCATTTGATCTAGAATGTGGTCATTAATTTGCATTTTTTGTAAGCACTTTAATGGTTCTGATACATATGAATTTAGTAACATTCCCATAACTCTAGTAGACACTAGTATAAATCACTACTATTGCCAAAATTTAGAGTTAGCATATGTAATCAGAGCCTAAAATGTGTTTACAAATGGTCTGTGTATATACATGTATACAAACATATACATGTAAATAATGAGAAAGTATCTACTTTATTGCTCTTTAAGAATGTTCTAGAAGTCAGAAATCATACCTCGAAATTTTCTGTGTTTACATATGGCAGTTATCTAGAATAAAGAGTGTTAGTTACTCCCTTTACACAAGTAAGATGTCATTTCTTATTTTGATAATGGAGCTTGTGTGCACAGCTATACTTTTTTCTACTTTTAATTTACAGGGGGGAATGACGAAAGACCCAGTGAAATAATTCACAAAATAGTATCATCTCTATGTTTAAAAAAATTAATATTTATTTTCGAGAGAGAGAGAGAGAGAGAGAAAGAGAGAAAGAGAGACAGATTGTGAGTGGGGGAGAGGCAGAGAGAGAGGAAAACACAGAATCTAAAGCAGGCTCTAGGCCCTGAGCTGTCAGCATAGAGCCTGATGCAGGGCTCAAACTCACAAACTATGAGATCACAATCTGAACTGAAGTCAGATGTTTAACCAACTGAGCCCCCTAGGCACCCCTATTTCTATGTTTTAAAAATCTGTCATGGGGAGGAAATCAATTGCATGCATCTCTTCTTAGGAAAAAAAATTTAAGTGTCCTTAACTCTCAAGAACACAGTATAGTTTGTGATTAGATAGTTCTGTGAATATCTTATCCCCAAAACCCAGAGACTTTTCACAGAAAAGTGATATCTCACAAAATAAAACTTGTACCTTTTTGTTGTTGTTATTGTTAAATAACGCATAGGGTAGAATTACACAAATTACCAGCAGAGGTTTACAGTTTTTGAAAATGTAATCCTATTCTCATCAGGCATTATACATATTGAACAAGAAAGGAAAGGCCAAAGTGACAATATTCTTTGGAAACTGCTGTCTAAGCTCTGCAAGACAGTATAGTTTAGCTGATAAGTGCTAAGAGTAGTATTTTGCTTAAATGATCGACAATATTGAATACATTATCCCCTGCCTGAAATTAGAGTTCTGATTCACTCAGAGAAAGAATAACTTTGAGATAATAATTAGAATTCATGCCTCTGGGGCGCCTGGGTGGCTCAGTCGGTTGAGCGTCCGACTTCAGCTCAGGTCACGATCTCACAGTCCGTGGGTTCCAGCCCTGCGTCAGGCTCTGGGCTGATGGCTCAGAGCCTGGAGCACACTTCCGATTCTGTGTCTCCCTCTCTCTCTGCCCCTCCCCCCTTCATGCTCTGTCTCTCTCTGTCTCAAAAATAAATAAACGTTAAAAAAAAAAAAAGAATTCATGCCTCATAATTGCCAGAATATATATCCAGTCTCTTGTTTAAAAAACAAACAAACAAAAAAACAAAAGCAAAAAGAAACAGAGAGCGCCTGGGTGTGGTTGGGCGACTGACTTCCCCTCAGGTCATGATCTCCCGGTTCATGAGTTTGAGCTTGAGCCCTGCATTGGGCTCCTGTGCTGACAGCTCGGAGCCTGGAGCCTGCTTCGGATTCTGTGTCTCCCCCCTCTCTCTGCCCTTCCCCTGTTCATGCTCTGTGTCTCTGTTTCTCAATAATAAATAAACATTAAAAAAATAATAATAAAAGAAAAAGAAAAAGAAACAAAGAAATGCACACACACACACCTGCTTGAAAGAAAGCACAAAATATTTTTAGATAAAGTATTAGCTACTGGCATGTGACTTTTATGGCTTCGTTTCACTTAAGTGTGAATTTGTATAAGTTACTTGTTTAGTGTGTTATTGTACATACACAGCTGCTAAATGTAACTGTAAGACAGATCAACTTTACAACCAAATTATTTTTTTAATTTTTTAAATGTTTATTATTCTTTGAGAGGCAGAGACAGAGCGTGAGCAGGGGTGAGACAGAGAAAGAGGGAGACATAGAATCCTAAGTGGGCTCCAGGCTCTGAGCTGTCAGCACAGAGCCCGACACAGGGCTTGAACCCATGGACTGAGAGATCATGACCAAAGTCAGATGCTTAACCGACTAAGCCACCCAGGCACCCCTGAAACCAAATTATTATATGCAAAATATTTTAGAAATTTTATTTTATTTTATTTTTTAAATGTTTATTTATTTTGAGAGACAGAGAGCAAGCAGGGGTGGGACAGAGAGAGAGGGAGACACAGAATCCAAAGCAGGCTCCAGGCTATGAGCTGTCAGCACAGACCCTGATGTGGGGCTCAAACTCACGAACCAAGAGATCATGACCTGAGCCTAAATCAGACACCTAACTGACTGAGTCACCCAGGCACCCTGGAAATTTTATTTTATTTTTAAATGTATTTATTTATTTTTGAGAGACAGTGTGTGTGAGTGAGCAGCGGAGGGCCAGAGTGAAAGGGAGACAGAGAAGCTGAGAGCAAAGAGTCTGACATGGGTTCTGAGCTCTGAGCCAAAGTCAGACGCTTAACTGACTGAGCCACGCAGGTGCCCTTGGTAATTTTAAATCTGAGTTGGGAAGGAACAGCTTGGTCAGTCCTCTCTGCTTTATACTCAGCGTGTTGGGACCTTATGCTAACATTTG
Organism: Prionailurus viverrinus; assembly: GCF_022837055.1. Taxonomy (NCBI): domain Eukaryota; kingdom Metazoa; phylum Chordata; class Mammalia; order Carnivora; family Felidae; genus Prionailurus; species Prionailurus viverrinus. Next base: position 185,354,182 of record NC_062561.1, on the reverse strand, counting down.
AATACATTTGTGAGCCCTGCAGGCAGTGTTTCTTCTAGAGGAACATTTGGACCAGTTTTTAGGTTTTCAACCTTGTACATACTTTGTGTGTTTTTCCTCTTGGGGCAGAGAAAACAAATCCAAGGTGAAGTGTTTAAATTAGACCAATTGTAATATTCTTCAAAAGGGTGTTAATGTTTCAGTGGTTAAAACCTGGACTGTTCTGAGAAAACCAAGATGCTCTGGTTAAAATACTTGGTGTCCTCAGGCCTTGCTGGATTATTCTTTCTCTCCTAACTGATTCCCATGGGGCAGAGGAACCAGAAATTGTATGCAATATATTTTACAATTCCATAAGCAATGAAATGTGAAGGTTGCTGTGATTTTCTTATTTAGAAACCCATCTCTCTGAAATGAGAATAAATTAATTTTAGAGTAAAATTACATATTGTAAGAATTGAGTGCTTTCTCAAACATTTCTTTCTGGTTTAACTCTTTCACCTTTAATGTCAGTTATTCCCCATATTTATGTAATCATTATTATTTAATCTCATGTCCTTATTCTTCTTTTAATTGCTTCCAAGAATTTCCACCTCCACCAAATAATGCTATCCTAATTAATAATGCCACTGCAAAGCACCTTATAGTTTATAGTATATGACTTTTCTTTCCCAATATTAAATTAGGAGAATTTGGAAAGTACTATAAAGTCTATATGAATATAAAATCACTCCCATTTCTATCACCTAGAATTTAGTAATGTAAAAGTGTTTTTCGTTTATTACTGCATTGATCCATTTTGATGACCCTACCAAGTAGTTATTAAAGTGAATTTGCCATCAGTTGGTAGATGATAAAGTGAGGAGGGTATAAGATGGGCAAGGACCGCTCAGTCATGAATTTGTTATTTAGGAAAATGTGTCTTTAAGATGGTGCTCAGGACTTCTGTTTGGTCTGATGGATATTTCGTTTTGTTGTTGAAAGTCAGATGTGCCGGATATAATATGTTATTTTTAATCATGATGACTTTTGTTGAAGAAAACAGTGATGTATCTGAGGAGTTGCAAATAATATTCAGTACCATATAAAAGTCAAATTACCATCTGGTCTGAAAAAGCAGAAGAGGAGGCTGAGGAGGAAGAGGAGGAAGAGGAGCAAGAGTAGGGAGAAGAGGAAGAGAAAAAGAGAAGAATTATAATATTGGCTAAAGAATGATTCTTGAATATTCCATATACCTCATTTGGTTCTAGTGGGGTTGCTTGAGTAGTGTTCAGAACTTGCTAGGATATATTTTGTTATTATGCCACATTGGAGTATCTATATCCTGAATTTGAGTGAACTTTGACAATTAGAAGCCCTAAAATCTTTAAATGACTATTCGCCAAAATGTAATGAGATAATACTGTCTTATGAGAAGTCTGTAATTTTTTTTGCAGTGTGTAACTTGTCAAAGTTTATTAGAAAATGTAAAGAGGGAGAAGTGTATTCAAGTAGGTTCTCTTTGTCCACTTTAGTGTTGACAATAGTAGTAATAATAATAATAATTTTTCAAAGGGCAGCAAATTTACCTACAACTTAAAAGGGACTGACTAAAGTACTGCACTGGGGGTCCCATGGTAGTCCCAACATGCTTTCAATCCTCAAATATAGCTAAATTGCCAACATGTCTGTGTACACAATATAACCTGACGTGCTGTCCACCGGGACGAGGGGTGAAGGAGCTGGAGACCAAGACGGCTCAACCTTGTCATGCTTTGCCAGAAGAAAACAATGAACTGCTCAACCTCAGAGACACAAAGGCTGTTTTGATTTAATTCTGAAATAAGCTAAGCTCTTTGGCATAAAATAAACCTTCTTTGCAGGCATTCTGTAACAACAATCATTTCCCAGGTTTGTTGTAATCATAATTCTCCACAAGACCTCAGTAAGCTTAAAAAGTACTTCCAAATCTTTCCTGGAGGAATAGGCTTTTCTCTGTATTCATTCTGGGGGAGAGCATACCTGGACTTATAATGGTTTTGTATTTGATAGTAGTAAAGATGGTCCTGTTTTTTTTTTTCCTTTTCTTCTTCTTTTTAAAAAAATCCATAACGCTCATCTTTCTTTCCATAATTTAAAGATTGCAATGGCTTTATTTCTAAATCTGCTCTTTAGACAGATCCAAATCATGGGATTCTAGAATTTAAACGTCTTTTATATTTTTGGGAAAATGCAAATGAAGGGATTGGTGGGCTCATGTTACTACAAAAGTGGAATAAAGTCACCAGCCATGAAAATACAAGATAAAATGAATAACAAAAGGGCACAGTGGCAGGGAGACAGAGAGAAGCTGAAGGAGGCTGTGATTATTTACCCTGGCACAGAGGACAGGACCAGGACCACAAATAATGGGATGAAATGCTGAAACGTGAAGGGGAGAGAGAATCCTGATAAAACGTGGGTAAAAAATGTTCTGACAGAGAGATTGGATTCAGAAGTACTGTCCTAAGGGAAATGGTGGAAAATCCATTACTGAATACACATGTCACAGAACAGGACCCAGCCTGGAAACTCTGTTGTAGGTAGTGATTCCATATCAGCTTCTGGGGAAGGGTGTGAAGAAGCTTCTAGAGCTATCTTATTTCTGTCATGACATTTGATTCATTCCAAAAGGCTTGACCAGTTTTGAACTGATGTGCCTGGAAAAAAATGAAACCTGGGGAACTTCTGATAAAGAAAGGGGCAGGGGGAGTGTAATATGCAATGCCTTTACCATGATTGATGAGTCCGGAGGCAATTATCAGGAGGATGAAAAGTAAGACACAGTCTTGACATGAGTCCTAGTGAACTGAGCGGTGTTCTGGCACTCAAAGATTATATCCAGTTGACTCTGCTGAGATTGTCCCCCTTTGCTGGAATTCCCTTCGCTTTCTCTGAAATAGATACTAGCTTTTACAGTTGGCTGAAGTTTCCCTGATATACAGGAGATCTTATAAATAATAGGAAGTAAAGACCAAGAACCAATTTTCTCATTACCTTTATTCCCCTTAAACTTATAGGGGTAATATTTCCCTTCAGTGATTTGATGCATTATAGTAGAATCAAGCATTTATATTAGTAAATGTAACCAGAAGTTCCATTCTGATTTACCTACTCTAGCTGCCTAGTGCAGTGGAGTGTTCACCAAAAATGTCTCATCAGATTCAGGCAGACCAGAGCGCGAGGATGTAAGACCACCGCTTGGTGCTCTGTGACACCCAACATCTGTCCTCATTTCTCTGAGTCACCTTTGCAATATTGAAATGCATTAGTGACTGTCTGAAAGGAATTCTGAAAAGATTAAGTATAAACAAATCCCTGACATCCTGATTAGCATTCAGTAGGATATCAACTGATATTTCCAACTGTAGAAACTTGTTCTCACAAATTCACTGTGGGATTTATTGGAACACATTTGTAGACGATGTCTTCTGAGTAATTCCATCTCTCGAATTCAGTTTCATTCATCTGTAAAATCAGGGGTTAGGCAGAGAGGCTATGGTATCAGTATATCCCCACATTGTTGTAAGATCATATCCTTATACTTTTGGTGGCAATGTAAATTAATGTAATAAACTGGGAGGGTAATTTGTAATGCCTGAAATAGAAATGAATATATCCTAAGCCCCAGCCATTCTGCTTAACCATTATTGGTCTTTTGAAGCTTTTATATGCCTACTTATATCAGAAATAAATAAGGAGGGAATGAATTAAGTGACATTCCTCGAACTTGTTGATTCTGAAACTGTTTGGCAAAGCATCACCTGTACAGTGATTTAGTGGAACATATTTTGGGAGGAGCTGATCTGGGGAGTAGGCAAAATTCATTCTCGAGTATGATGAATACATGAATGAATGATATTGTACCATTTGATCCTCATAACAAACTTATGAAGTAGGTATTAGTGTCCCATTTTTTAAAAGTAAGGCTGCCACAGGGTTAATCATCTTTCCAAAATCTGACAGGTCTGAGTGGTAAATCCAGACTTCATTTTCTCTCCTCTATACTGTTTTCATTATACCCTACTGGAGAACGAGGTCCTTGTGGGGCAGTGGGAGGCAGGGAGACAATCTGCAATCCTGACAGACTGTTAAGGATAATTAAGACATGAATTTATAAAACCGTAAGTGAATTTAAAATGGTGAAGACTGAGTTAGTCTTCAGTTTTTGATATCTGTTGGGAGAATGTTGCACCTTAAATTTTTTAATAAATGGAAGAAAAATTTACATCACATACCAGTTGATAAATGCATCAAAGTGATAATTCTAAGAAGTTATGAAGGCTGCAAATGTCTAAGTAGAAAAGAGTCATTGTCCCAGACTTATTAAATGCATTCAGACAAATAAATGGATAACATAAGATTAACAGCCATTAGTCTCAGGTGCTTAATTCACCCCAGATAGATACTTTACTCACGTTATGTCAGACAGCTCACGTCAGACAACTCGCTGATAAATAGTTGCATCTCTGCCTTAGGAATACACTGAGACACAGGAGTCGAGTAACTTGCCCAAGGCACCTCAGTAAATGAGCTGAGATTTGAACTCAGCTCCAATGAGTTTTAAATTCCCTATGCATTTTATTATAGTGTGTTGTAATGTGGGGAGGGAAAGACTTTTAATAATGAAAGTCAAGAAGGGTCACTGTGATGTTATTACAAATTGAATTTTGGTGCTGTCAAATTAATGGACTTTAAGTGTCACCTGGGTTTTCAGTGTGTGTGTGTGTGTGTGTGTGTGTGTGTGTGTGTGTGTGTGTGTGAAAGAAGGGAGGAGAGAGCTAGGAAGGGAAAAAGAGAAGAGGGGAGAGAGCAGGAGACAGAAGAGGTTTCCATTTTATAAGAGGCTATTTATTTACATTGTTAATGTTAATTTTGAAGGGAGAAGACCAGTGACCCACATTGTGAAAGGTAATAAATTAATAGTGGTGGATTTTCAAAGCTGGAATCTCTCCTTTGTAATTGTGGGCATTTCATTCAGAAGCACATCATGCATCTCGGCTCCCACATTTTAAATTAAATTTCCTTATTACTTTTTAAGTAGCTTGTCATGGATTATTGAGTATTTACTGTATGTTTATACTGTAATTCTCTGAAATGACATATAGTAATTGCTTTAGCTACTGCATCTGATGTCTAATTACTGTAAATGTATGTAAAGAAGTAATTAAACGGAAAAAATAAACTTTTTCATAGCATCATATCGCCGCTTACGCAGAGGATGTTAGTTCTTTCTCTGATTTTTGGTAGAAACAAACAAACTCACGTGCAAGCAGAATGATAAACAAACTGCAGGGATAAATTGATTTAAGATGTAGCTTGCACATATGTTCCAGCCAAGTTCCTCCGAAGATGGCAGAACAATCATGAACCTGAGCACGAGCTGTGAATTCATGTTGTCCCTTTCCATACCCTAAAGACGAGCCAAGGCTTTTACTGTTCAACATGTTCCTCCTTCCCCTTAAAATCTGGATCCAGAATCCAACAGAACATATCAAGACACTGCATAAAACCGGCCTCTACAAATTTATGGTCCAGTTGTGCAGACAGAAAAAAAAAAGCCATTTAAAATGTCACACGCACAAAGAAACATCTTAACAAATATTTAGTTCAATTTTGCAGAGTCTGGTTATTTTTCAAGTGATTTGAAAATCGCCAGCCCGTCATTTTTTCGGGAGGATGTAAACTATTAAGAGCAAGATGGTGACAGAAACTGGTTTGTATAAGCTTGGAGTAGGAGTAGCGGGGATGAGGTCTATTTTAACATCAAAAACAGCAGCACTATACTGGTTAGGCAATGCCAAAAATCATCAAATGGCCTTTTTCCACGGGAAAAAGAATCACAGCAGGATGGACTTAAAGCAAGATCCGAAATTAAAGACTGCATTATTCCTCTCATCCTTCCAAGGGCAGGTGAACGCAGAGGGGCATTTTCAACCACTGAGATAATAATAAAGGCAGACACAAAGAGCCCATTGCAATCTTGCTGCTGTAAAGTTTAAGTTGATCCAATCTTTTTCTGACCTTTTGAATTGCCTATTGGAAAAACACATACAAATGGCCCTCAGCTGAGAAGCAGCTCAGTGAGAGTTCTAGGCAACCTGTGGTCATCCCCTTGAGCAAGGAGTTTGAAAAGGGACAAGATCTGTATCCAGCCTCTCAGAACAGGTGACTTTTCACTTAGTGGTTTGGCCTGGAAGTGTGGCCTATACTGCCATCAGGTTTAAACTAGACTCCGTTATTTACTTCCCTTTTGGGTGCAATAGAAACACTCCATTCCTGCCCCCAGACTGGCAAATCTGACACTGCAAGAAGCTGATAGTCTGAATGTATCAATCAATTTCATTCATGTGAACAAAGTTGGCTTTTTGGCTGCATGATGACTAGGTAAAATTAATATTAAGACATTAAGAGAAGGTATCTCTTGGCTACACTAAAGACTAGGGGTCGGGATGGCCAATTCTTGGAATTCTATAGCAGTTCTTGACAAACTTGTGACTTTATAATCTCTTCCTCTTTTGCAGATACTCGATATATGAACTTTAAAAACAGCCAACACCCGGTCACTCAAGGTTTTTTGCACTAGCCCTATTCCTCAGTCCTCTCAAGTGACGTCTGAGACAAATTTTTGGGAAAAATAATTTTAAAAACGTTGCATTTTTAATCAGTTAATTTATTCACTTACTTGTGATTATTTGGCAATATCTTTATTCATCTGTTCAATCAACAAATATCTTTTTTCCCCAGTTGTACTGAGAAACAGCTGACATGCATCACTATAAATATGAGCATATAGCATGATGGTTTGATTGTGCCAGCCACTGTGTAGGAAGCTACTCTTATTTTCTTTAAGGCCAAAGGATGGCAGCTCACCTTCCCCAAAAGTGATATGGAAAGTCACCTGTAAAAAGAGGAATTTCTAGTTAGTTAGGCTGGAGAGACTTGTTCACATAATACTTTTTTTCTGTTTGTTATAAAATGGAGCTCATAAAATTTAACTTACAGGTTCAGTGTCAAAAGGGATCTGTGAACATCAGGCTAGTCAGCATTCTAGCTCTTTATATTGGTCAGATAACCAGTATGTACCTTTAATTTCATAAAACTACGTGATTTGAATTTGATGCATTCATTTTTATGGCAGGAAGAACATCATTAGATAATAATAATAATTGCTAACATAGATGTCATGTTTTCTGGCACTCTTTTTGACATGTATATATTTAAGTTATATGTTATTATCATCTTATACACAAGTCCCCTGAAACAAAGAATGAATAAATGTGCAGGGTCACACAATGGTGGCAAATGCTAGTGATGGGATCTGAAACCAGGCAGATTAACTCCACAGCCTGGATTCATAAGCATTCTATTTTGGCTCTGAGGTTATGATCTAATAGAAAGAGACCAATCCTATAGAAGCAGTACCAGAAGAACCAGGATTTGGAGGCAATAAAGGTGGTAGCTGCAGATTTAAATGAATTTGACATGCTTGGGGATTATTGTCTTACTCTTTTCTCTTCTCCCACCACCGTCCTTTTATGCTAGCCCACACAGATCCATATTACAAAATATCTTCTCAGGGCACCTGGGTGGCTCAGTTGGTTAAGCGTCCGACTTTGGCTCAAGTCATAATCTCACAGTTCATGAGTTTGAGCCCCACATTGGGCTCTGTGCTGATAGCTTGGAGCCTGGAGCCTACTTCAGATTCTGTGTGTCCCTCTCTCTCTCTCTCTCTGTCCCTTTCCCACTTGTGCTCTTTCTCTCTCTCTCTCAAAAATAAATAAATACACATTAACATGCTTTGCTCAGTGCTTGGCATCCTCCCCAATTAGCCCGTACATATTTCTACTCATCACCTCTAATTCCATTAATTGAAACATCATAAATACTTTTAGATAAAAAGAATATCTTGTCATTTAAACTAAAACTGAACTTCCATCGTTAGAGATTAATTTCTATTACATTATAATAGATTATAATAATCTGTTAGAGGTTAAGAGCAATATGTTATGTATTTTAACTTAGGATAAACTGATGTTAATTATTTTGATTGAAGTGAACCAGCATTATTGAGTATATACTGGATTATAGCAACTGTGCACATACAGAGGAACTTGGATGCACCCACTGAAAACTCACACGAACACATAAGTGTATCTTTACGACCAAGCTTTTGGGGATTAACAGCCCCACCAGATTTTAGGTTAGAGTATATATGATTGAAGGAAAAGTGCTCAAAATATAAGCAACATATTATGTCATGTGAATAGAGAAAGTCTCAGTTTGCTTGGAGATGATAGTTTGGGGTGGAATTTAGTGGGGAAGCTTCATAGAAAGGATGAAATTGACAATGAGCTGCAAGAGACAGATTTTTTTTTTTCAGATGTGAGGTAGTATCATCAGGGGTCCTAGGTTCTAGAACAATGGTAAGACTGGCAGAATGCCATAGTTCCAGTGTGTCTTGTGGTCTTGTTTCCATCCTGATCTAATATGCTTCAGTCTGTATCAGTCGAGGACATTTGTAGATAACAGAAACCATTGTAGCTATTTAAGAGCCAATTAAGTGCTCATAGAAGGGGCTGGAAGACTTCTGGACAAAGCTCCAGAGTCAGCCTCCAAGATCAACTCCCCACCAACTCCACTGAGCTGCACTGACCCAGGCATGATTTTCCCTGCTGCAAAGAAGAAACTAAGGGAACCTAAAACTGCTGGCTCTACCTGAGCTGCGATGAGGGAATCAGTAAACTGCTTCTAAATTTGTTGGATTCAGGCTCACACTTTATCAGCTACTATCTACTCAAGCCAATATGGATTTCTTGAGCACTGCCTTTTTTCCTCATATAAGTCAGTACTGAAAATCAAGTTTCACATTAATGAATCTAACTGGCAGAACCTGGTAGAATCTAGAACCTTGCATGCAAGGCAATCTGGGAAGTGTCCTTTTTACCCCTGTGGCCTCTGGAGTACAGGAAGAGTCAAGAAAAATAAATGGGGATAGATGTTAAGTAAGGAAGCAAATATATGCTACTTGCCACATCATCACTGACTGAGAAGTAACCATGTCAACATGTTACCTTAAAATAGTTGAAAACAGGCTTTTGGAGAATCTCCTCTCCAAGCAGGGTTGGAGGAGATGTCTATAAAATAGAGATGTCACATGCCATACCAAATTGCTAATTGATCCTTGCACTTTCCCACTGAGCTCCATTAAGCCACCTCCAAATATTTTCAACCAACTTCCAAAAAATTGTTCCCAAACTTGACACATTAAATAAAAATCTATTTGATGTTCCTGGCCAGAGATATGGAATATTTAAAGACAAGCCAGAGGGAATCATAATTTGGCACAGGTAAATTGGTGATGCTAGAAAAACAAAGGACTAAGATGTATCTCCTCACAGTTATTTCTAAGGCCAACCCCCGAAAGAACAGTTATTATTTAATTTACTAAAATTATTTATACCTTCCTCAACCAAGGAACATAATTTCTGAGATCTTGGCTAGATCTTCATACAGCAACAGAAAAAGTGCCATTATGACCTAGACAGAACGAACGCATCTAATTTAACTATGCCTGCATAATTGCTGGCAGTGAGCAGCATTCCTGCAATTAGGGCTCATCAGCCAGGCTGGCAACTTCCCAGTTCAGTGCTAGTGCATTCCGTCGGGCCCATGGAGAGAGATGGGGCTGGGTGACATTGCCGGGCCTCTTTCATTTGAGTTACAAGAGGAGCCACGTCTGGACCATGTGCATAATTGTTTGTTTGCTTTTTGTCACATTTGGAACCAATGTAAATAAAGCCAATCTGTAACAGAGAAAGCAAAAGCCCAAAGCACCTGGAGTGTTTTGATGGAACTCAGTAAACTGAAAGCTTGTTGGCAGCCATGAGAGGGAAAATGACAAATACTGCGCTAGTGGGAACAGGAAAATGGATTGAATGGTCACTCCCTGATGGTGCCCCATTTGTTATTTTCTTAAAAGATAATAAGGACCCATTAAGGCACAGACCCTGGAAGGGAAGGAAAAGGTGATCTGCCCTGGAAATGTTATTTAATTGCTGCGTATGAAATACAAAATATCTGCCTTTTAAAAATGAGCTGACATTAAGTAATTTGTTGAAGGGGGGGAATAAATTGAGGTCTTTGTGTAGACATAGAATGAAAATTCGTAAGGAAACAAAAGCTCCACTTGTAAGATTGTGACACAGCCTATTTGGTGCAAAGTGCTGTCTCAGTATTGCTGTACAAGAAGGCCTGGGCTCAGGAGCAGGAAGCTGACTGATGAGGAGTATGGGGGACTTAGCTACGAATAGCATTTGCAGAGCTTTGTGCATAAGGTTAAAAACTGTAAAAAGTACCTGTCCGTATGAAAGAATGGACTAGAGAAACTTATGCGAGCCACTTTTCTCCCTTCCTCCCCTAAAACCGATTATGCTTTTGATACTTTTTGATTCTAGATAGCTCGAGAATTTGGTAAAATTGCAGATTGTGCCAATTTTATCTCCATAAGCCACAGCCTTCCATTTTATTAACCTTCACCCTCTCCGTAAGAAGGCCCACACCTCTGGAATGCAGTGACTGTTTATTCCCTGTTTTCATCTCTCACAAAATATCGTTTTCTGGAAATAATCAAATACCACTTCTTTGTACCTTGTGAATTTTTAAATGATTTTTTTAATGTTTATTTATTTGAGGGAGAGAGAGAGAGAGAGAGAGAGAGAGAATGAGCAGGGGAAGAGCAGAGAGAGAGGGAGAGAAAGAATCCCAAGTAGGGTCCATGCTGAGCATGGAGCCCGACCTGGGGCTCGATCTCACTACTGCAAGAGCATGATGTGAGCCAAAGTCAAGGGTTGGATGCTCAACCAACTGAGCCACACAGACACCCTTATACCTTGTGAATTTTTAATTACAGTATTTCTCTCAGAAGTATCTCTAGTTCTAGGAGCTGTGAATGATAAATTTCTAACTGTTCATATTCTTATCAATATTACATTTTTCCTCTTTCTTTTCCACACAGTTTTCAGCAAATATGTCATACTATGCGGTGACATAGAAAATAAGATATAGACACACTGTCTTTAAGGAGATCATCTCTAGTGGGAAAGAAAGGCAAAGCAGAGAAATTCATAGTACAGGGTGATAGGGGCTACAGTTAAGGTAGGAGGGATGCTCGGAGAAAGTCAGGAAACTTTACCTTCCCTCAGGACACCTTCCTGGAGCTTAGACTGAGCATGGTTAAAGCAATGAAGAGAAGGGTGGTTCTGGCAAAGAGAACTTCAGACATGAAGGTACAGAGACCCTCTGGCGTGGTCATATGAGCAAACAGTACAAACACTGAAATGTTTCACTTCCCCTGCAGCCCAGGGCTCCCAAGGAGGTGAAAGGGAAACATTTAGCTATTAGATTAGATAGGGCTGCACCAGGAAGGGTTGCATGTACCTCCTTGAGAAGTTCTGACTTTGTTTTAAACAGTGTTGGGAATCCACTGAAGAATTTAGAACTAGAGAGTGATTTGGGGCTATTGGATGGCTCAGTGGGTTAAGCGTCCAACTTCAGTTTAGGTCATGACCTCATGGTCCATGGGTTTGTGCCCCGTGTGAGGCTCTGTGCTGACAGCTCACAGCCTGGAGCCTACTTCTGATTCTGTGTCTCCCTCTCTCTCTACCCCTCCTCCACTCATGCTCTGTCTCTATCTCTCAAAAATGAATAAACATTTAAAAAAAAAAGAACTAGAGAATGATTGAAGAACACCACTTTGATTCACTCTCCACTAGTAACTTGCATCTGAAATTCCTACCATTACACCCTCTTGCTTGTGTAGAGAAGTAGTTCTTTCTGTGGAACAATAGGTATCTCCAGACCAAAAACAAAGGTGTTATGGCTGGTGATCTCTGGAAAACCCTATGTAAAACAAGATTAAACTAATAGATTTTACTGCAGAAACACTCAGAAACTTTATTGTGCAAATGTACATGGAATTACTTGAAAAGGGAAATATACAATCAAATCGAATTAGAGGAATTATTTTTCTAAGAAAAGCATATTGAAAGTCATTCCCTCCAGGACTCCTCTTTAGAAAACCGGGTACTTTATCTAGGATTTTTAACTTGTTAGATCTGAGGGAAATGAGGTTCTAAAGGGAAGCTTTTATGTTTTACACTTATAATTTTGAAGTTTTTATGCAAACCAAAGGAGAGGTGGATTAATATAATGAATCTCTGTATACTGACCTCCAGATTCAGTAATTATCTACATTTTCCTCTGTTTTCTTCATTTATCACTGCCTTTTCCACTTTATATTGTTATAAACTTTAAGGCAATTTGTTCATCAGAAAGCATAAATGTCTAGTGCTCTCACTTTTAGTGATGCAAAGATTGATCTTTGGTTCAGTTGCCTGATTCTTTTATTGACGAGTTCCCATCAGTCTTTTAGTGCTACTATTTCATTTATAGTACTAATATTTCATTAGTGTTTGAAAATAGTGATTTTTCTCTTTGTATCATTTCTTCTATAATAAAAGGTTTTATTTTCTCTAATACTATCTGTAACATAAAGATTTCCCCCCTTCATCTTCTACATTCTGTGCCCTAGACTGGAATCAGCCATTTTTTTTTTTTTTTTTTTTTTGTAAGCAGTCCTAGTTCCTTTTATTTAGAGACTTCCTTCCTGGCACAAGAGAATGTTTATTTGCTGATAGGTGACCTATGCCGTCTATTAGCAACCTTTTAAAATTATTACTAGCTTCTTATTTTTATAATTATTTTTAGCTTTTGGTTGATCATTTTTATTTCTTTTGGCAAAAATAAGAAAATATGTACATTTGTATTTTCTTTCTGACACAAAAATAGCATGTTATGTTTAGTATTCTGTCCTTTATTGTGTTTTCTTTACTTAATGACATATCTCCGATATCATTCCATATTAATAAATATAGCCCTTCTTATTCTTTTTTGTGGTTTCCTATACTCTGTTCTGTGGATAGTTTGTTCAACCAGTTTCCTCTAGATGGACATTAAGTTTTATTCTTATCTTTTTCTATTACTAATACTGCCACAGTGGATAATCCTATATATACATCATTCGGTAATTTTTTCCGTATAACTTTGAGTTGGTTTCCAAGAAGGAGGATTCTGGAGTCAAGTGGTATCAACATATACAATTATGCTGAATATTTACATATTCTTCTTGGGAGATCCTTGGGTACTGTGCTGTTTTGCGTTCCTGCCATCAAAGCATGAGCAAGACTTTTCTGCCACAGTCTCAAAAGCAGAATATGTTGTCAACTGAATACAAATTTGGTGATCTGATGGGTGAGAAATGGTACCTGTGAAGTTTTCTTTGGAATGATCCTGTGCATCTTTTCCACATAAAGATTGCTTGTGTATCTTCTTTCTGAAAAGTTGTGTGTTTATAAATTTTAGGAAAGAGAAGTTTAATAGAGGAGGAGGAGGAGAGAGTTAAGTTTGCAAGTATGGTATCTTCAAACCTTCTGCTGACAGCCCTCTCTCTCCCATTTAAATTGGAGAGAAGGTGAAATAGGGGACTGTCACCTCAAGGTGGACTCTTTTTTAGCAACCAGGCAACAGATGAAGGTTATCAAAGCCCAAGGGGTACAGTACTTAAAGAATAAGATCCCCTAGATGAAATCTCTCAGTCTCTCCTCCTTTTTCTTTCTCTGAATTGTTCTGTTTCACAGATTATAGGATTTGAGGGCAGGATTGGTCTTTAAAATCCTTAAAATCCAATAGTTTTACTTCATAGATAGACCAGAGTGGTGGCCAGACCCATGTTCTCTTGATCGTTTCTTTCCTGTTTCCCCACTGCCGCCCCTTCCCCTCTCCTCCACAACTGGATCCAGTGGTGATAAAAACAGTATTACTTAATTCTTCTTGAATTAATCAAGAAATAGGAATGATAAAATTATCTCTTTCCTGGGATGGTAGTAGTTCCTAGTCATACCCTGTTACAAATTCAAATCTTGTAATGTACACGAGCCATTAAAAATGCCCCTCCTCCAATTCTTAATGCCTAGATATTTCTGCAATCTCCTTGTCTTCATTTATCATATAATTTGCCCTTATTCCCAAGAGGACAGAGGGTCAATGAAATATACCTATAGCTTTTCAATGTGTTGATTGTGGCATACTGTTAAATGTGAGGAAGAACAAAGAATACCTCAATCTAACATAACAAATATAACACTAGTTAGACAAATCACATATTTGGGGGGATTAAAAAAATCACCACAATCTGAGAATTTACAATCTAGCTGGGAAGATGAGGTATCTTAAGGAAAATTTTCTAATGCAATGCAGAACATGACTGTCATCATGCTGATAGAGATTAATGCAGGGCAATATAAGGGACCATCAAGTGAAGAGTATAGGCTAAGGAGTTAGCCTTCTTTTATTTAAAATGCAGCTGCATTATTTTTTTTTTTAATCTGTGTGAGCCTTAGTTTCTCATCTGCAAATGGATATTAGTCAGAATATCCACCTCTAGCATTCTCGGAGGCTTCAGTAAAAAGATCTTACAAGTGCCTCATAGCAAGAGCTCAACAAATGTTAGCTGTAACTGTTAAGGTGGCTTAGAAGAGTTAAAATATATATATATATATGAGAGGAGGGTTCCTGAGAAAAATTGTTGAATTCAGGCATTAACAAGTCTCAGATGACTTTCAATAGGGCAGTTTCCACCAACTGAAAGGCAGGAAGGCAAAGTGCAGCAGGTGAAGGGGTAAATAGGCAATAAATACGTGCCACAGAGAAATCAATAGAAGCAGAAATCAATAGAGCCAAGGAAGTTCATCTATTTGAGATATTGGAGAGCTAATATAAAATAATAAAATAAAGCAAGATGGTAATGGGGTAAAACAGGTTTTCTGTCATTTAAGGAAAAGGATAACACTTGAAAGCAGAAGGCATTTAACTGACAGGGGTGAGAGAGCATGGTTTGGTGAAACTGGGGGTGATTTAGGTTAATGCCATGAGAGTCTTGAGTGAAACCAGAGAAAGGTTCATTCTTAAGAGCAGCATGACATCAGATTTATATCCTGTAGGATCAAGGGCATTTTCTTACCAGACAGAGTAGCTTGCCACTATATCTAAAGCTAAAGGGCCATAAAGAATTCTATGACCCTGACTAAAGGTTGCACAAAGCCGTGGCATTAATGAATTAAGTTGCAAGACCTTAAAATGTGTTTAGCTGTCATTTGAACAAACGGTCTTGAGTACAGATTGAGTCTGTGTGGCCTGCTGCTGGGAACATAACTGGCATCATTGTACTGACTGAGGACTTCAGTAGGGAAGAACTAAGTATGTATGGCAAGTTATGGCAAATATGGTTATTTATGCCAACATAAACCTATTTAAGCAATATAAAAATAATTATCTCTTGATTCTGGCTTCAATACAAAAAGTGGCCTGGAATATAAAATCTCTTGTTCTCATTTCAGAAATATTTTTCTGTCTTACAATGAGTTTGAGGGTCTTGGATTATCATTTTCTTTAGTGTCAAAGTCCTGTTTTAACAGCAATTATAAAATACAGTAGCAAGCAGATGTCTATTCTTCCAGGCTGTTGTGATGAGTCAAAACAAATCTATGATAACAATTGTAATAAACTGTGTAATCTGCTCAGTGAAGCAAGAAAAATATACAGAACACAGACAATATCCAGAGGGTCATAATTATAGAAGTTATAATAAGAGAGTTATAATAGCCTTGCATGGCTAGAAATGTGAGGTCCTTCAAACCAGATCATAGATAGAATTCTAGTTTACTACTGGGGAATTTTCCTTAAGTTCTCTGAGTCTCAGTTTCCTCATCTTTTAAATGGAAATAATAATCTGTAGCCTTCAAGATCAGTGAGACCGTGAAAGAGGATACTGTGTGCCTAACACATTACATAGCATAGTCCTTCTTAAGAACTGCATGAGTCCCTATTGTTACTTCTACTTCATTTACTTAATCTGCAAGTTTTAATCTCAGCTCATTCTGAGGGTGCAAATTCCCCGGGGGTTTAATCTAAAATTACTGTTGAGAAATGCTTTACATGGCATACTGTTGAGGACAGGCACTCTGCTCCCTAGCAAGTCCAAACCAAAGTTCTCGCTCTAGCTCTTCGGATAGGTGGCTAGTCCTCTAGTCAAGTACTAGACATCCAGGCTTGAGTCATTGGTTTACATAAATATAAAGTTGTTTTCATATTTTAAAGAAGCCTTATACCAGGTTACTGCACTTAGGAACTGAGACTGAGGAAAGAGAGATATACATTCCCGAATTTATACACACCTTGCAGTTACACCATTAGTTAACTGGCCTGTGTATTCATACATGACAAAGTGTTACTCCCCTTTTTCTTGTCTGAGAATATGTATTTGAATTGGCATAAAATTATGGGAAAATACTCATTTCTTGTACTTTGGCTCATGGAACAAATAGCACTGGAAATACCTGGCAACTGGACTTATAAATTCAGAAGGGTCATTCTGTGTATGCCCCTGCTCTAAATCATTTTTAATTATTAAAAACAAGAGCACCTACTGAATATAAAATTTAAAAATTAACAATAAGACTTAAAACTTTTTCTAGGCTTCTTTTCAAGTATGTCTGAATGTCTAATGTAAGTCCCTTAAATTAAAATTGAAGCCTTAGCCTTAAATGTTTTCTCTAATTTCCTAAAATGGTTTTACTGAATTTCCCTGCCTCCTGAGTAGATCCTGGCCTTAGAAAACTCATCTGTCAAAAGACTTTTTTGTGGAGATATACTGCCAAGCCAGAAACAAAAAATAGTAAACACTAGAGGCATCTTTACTGCTAAAGCCCCAGAGGCAACAATCTTATCTCCTAAGTCTGTAACACAAGCAAATTAATCTGATTTGCACGTCATCTGAACAGAGAATGGGTTTGGATAGCTCTGAATCATCTCATGTGAAAATGAGATTGGCAATGTGGTTAAATGTTGGCCAATAAAAGAGAGGAGAAAGTGTATTTAAATAATTTTAAGTGTAAAAGAATAAAAGTAATGGACCTACAGATCTTTCTTTAAATAAAAAGTAGCTACTTTTCTATAACAATGATATAAGACATTATAAAAGTGTACAGCCTAACTTGATAAAGTAATGGGGTTAAAAGTCTATTTTTCTGGAATAGAATATAACTTTGGATCTTAAACACTCTCATGGATCTATAACAGCCATGAAAATATTCATTGGTCACTGTACCTAGAGCTTAATATAAGTCATGGAGGTGGATGACTGATGAAATCCCTACACATTTTACCTCATGCTATGCTTGCCTACATGTTTAATTTATGTAGAGCCCTTTGGGGAGTATCGACTGTATTTGCCAAAGACATTTTTGAGTTCATCATATCTTTTATCAATGTTATCATTTAGGAAAGTGGTATGAGTGTTATATCAATATTTTGTATAAACATAGGTTGTTTCTAGTGACAAAAAGAGTTTTAATCACTGAACCTGTGCTTTGTTTTTATTTTATCTCAGGAATGCTCAATATTCCATTGAGTTTCAAACTGCATTTACTTTTTCACATATAAACATCTCTCAAAAAGATCACTTTTTACCATATCCCAGATTGACCCCCAGCATCAGCACCCCCAAACTCTTGTTCTCCACAGATAAAAGGTACAATATACCAAGGAACTGCTATCTGCCTTGGTAAACAAAACTAAATATAATAACTAAAACACATTGGCTCAGAGCTTCCAACATACTTGATGTAAGAAAGAAAACAGTAGGGTAAAGTCCTGCTTTCTTTGATGCCCTAATCTTGAAGTCATCTAATGTCACTTCTGCTTCATTTTGTTGTTGAAGACAATTATGAAGTCCAACCCACTTTGAAAGAGAGAGAAAAAAAATATACTCTACCTTTCAGTGGAGAAGTGTCAATATTACATGATAAGAGGTGAATGTGGGATGGGTTATATATTGGGTCAGCCTTTTCTGGAAAATTCAATCTGCCACACTGGGGCTCCGATCTTGCTAAATTTAACCCATCACTTTCCTCCTTGGCTGTTACCCTTCTGCAGTGAACAGCCTTCATAATCATACATGGTAACCTTGCTTTAACAATCAAAAGGGCCTTTTTTTGGTACCACTTAATCCCATGCTTCAGTTATATGACCTAGGAAAGTTGATTGAAATTTCCAAATCTAAATTTGTGTACAATACTGCAGTGAAGAGTAGTTGAGGGAATATATTTAATGTGAGTAACACAATGATCAATATAGATGTCCTCTTATCCTTGTAGGTACAAATCTACTGAGTTGAACCATATGAAATTACCATCTCTGAGGTTAAAATGGTGAATTATTGGCAATTTCATATGGTTCAACCCAATACATTTTTTATGGATAAATAATTGGAACAGTATTTTATTCTGATAAATCATAAATTATCCTAAATTGCATAGAAAATATATTTCTTTAGCTACTCCTGATTTTAAATAGATATTCCTTATGGATTTAAATAATACTAGTAAATGAAATAAAAACTGTGGCAAATGGCAATTGCGTATGTGCCTTTAAATTCCTCAAATCCATTCCTAGTATAATTCATAAGCATATGAGTACCTCTTCTAATATTGTTCCATTTTTAACTGGGCTAAGGTTGATAGTTTATATGTTGGCTAGAAAAAGGGAAATCATAAGTTTGCCACTTTTTTTCTTATCCCCTTTTATCCCCTCAAACTTAAGCAGTTTCCAAACAGCTTACTATTTATTTAGTTTAATTTTTATTAAAGCTTATGCCTTCTCTACATTCTTTTGAGGTCTGCCACTCAACACCTAAAGGGTCAATTGTTAGCTCAACTTTCTTCGTTCTAGGCATGACAATTTGAACTCATATCTTCAGAAGTGACAGGCAAGCCCATTAATGCATTGTATCTCCCTGGCTCTCTGCCCAGTTTTGCACATTTGGAATGATTTATGGCATTGGAATTTTCCATATTATTCAGCATTGGCAATCCATCATTTGAGCAAATTATGTCTCTAGCCTCCTATCAGTCCAAATGTGTTCAGATAATGAAAGTTCTCCAAACTTTCAGTCATCTCAAAACCATGTTAAAGAAAGGTGCAGAATTCACAAAGGCATATTGAAAACCTATTACAAAGTCAGAAACTTTTTTCTTCCTGAAAGTTTTCTTGTTTTGTTTTATTTTGTTTTACAGCAAGAGGAAGAAATAAAATGTTAAGTTAGTAAGCCACTTCTTTAAAAAAAGATAAATTTAAAAAAAGGAAATACAAGAAAATGGAAAAAAATGGAATATAATTTTATGTTTTCTTCTTACTTGATATTTTGGCCTGTTTCTATTTACATTGAGACATTATTAACTAATTAAAGGGTCGTCTCTTATTGTCACATTGATATAGTGATCCATTATCAAAGAACAAAAGAAGAAAATCCAAAGAATCACAGTGATGCATTTAGAGAAGAATAAATCCCTCTGAAATATCAGAGTCTATTATGGCCAGTTCTTGGGGAAGTTTGTTATATCTTTGTTCTGTCTGTAAACACTTTTTCCCCATACATTTCAGCCTGCCCAGAATGTTCTGGTTTACTCCTGTTGTTCTAGCAGCGTCTTATTATTGTCCCTTTCACTCTCAGAAGTAACCCAGTATGGGCAATAATATATAGCTTTACCTTCTCTTTGAAAATTATAGCATCCTCTTCTTGCTTTGGAGCAAAGAAAGAGAGAAACAAAGGGATCCATTCATAACCAAATTAGATCAGATGCCTCCAATTAAAAGGATCTCCGTATTGCTAATGGAGAGCATAAAAAATAAATTTAACATAAGGAGAAGAGGGTTTATAATTGATGTTTTAACGATTCACTCAAAAGTTAGTAATGAAGGGACAAGTGGCAATATTTCCATTCCTTTCACACTACCAAGATACAATTAATGAATGATGCAAATCACAGTTAATTAGTCATTATTAAGTCATGGAACTTAAATCATTTCTGAAATTCTCCTGGACATCCCTAATGGTTAATACCTTCTCTCTTGTATTGAGTAGAAATCTTTCCTTATAAGTTCTAATTATTCCAAATTCTGTATTGAAGGTTCTTATAAAGCAGGCCTTAACATTTTGAAGTACTCAGTTATATCCTTTGGTAGTTACTCTTCCTAGTCAACCATTTCCTTATGACTTAAAAAAATTTTTTTAATGTTTATTTTTGAGAGAGAGAGAGAGAGAGAGAGAGAGAGAGAAAGGCAGAGACAGAGGGAGACTGAGAATCTGAAGCAGGCTCCAGACTGAGCTGTCAGCACAGAGCCTGACGCAGGGGTTTGACCCAGGAACTGTGAGATCATGACCTGAGCCAAAGTCGGACCCTTAACCGACTGAGCCACCCAGGCATCCCAGTGATTTTTTTTTAGTTTCCCATCATTCTTTTTTTTTTTAGTGCTTATAGATGAAAATCTCCTATAATATAATACTCAGATCTGTAGATGATTTTGTGACGCTTAGGTGATATGTTTGTTCTCCCCAGGTAGCAAAGTCTGTGTGATATGTAAAAAGAGCTACTATTTACATACTTGCTGAAAATTTCAAATTCTTTTTTTTTTTTTTTTAATTTTTTTTTTCAACTTTTTTTTTTAATTTATTTTGGGGACAGAGAGAGACAGAGCATGAATGGGGGAGGGGCAGAGGGAGAGGGAGACACAGAATCGGAAACAGGCTCCAGGCTCCGAGCCATCAGCCCAGAGCCCGACGCGGGGCTCAAACTCACCGACCGCGAGATCATGACCTGGCTGAAGTCGGACGCTTAACCGACTGTGCCACCCAGGCGCCCCAAAATTTCAAATTCTTAGTCAACACTAATTCCAAGAGGGAGTTACAGCAATTTTCTTATTACACAAATAAGGAAGTTGAACCCAGAGAAATTAGATAAAATGCTAAAGATCATTCATGGAAGAAGTTAAATAGAACATAGGACTCAAAACTAGATCTGCCTGAAAACAAAGCTCCTACTCTCATCCATTATAAACTTATACACGTGCTTTTTTCAGACTGAATATATTCCTGTTGAATTCCTTATTATTTGCATAATTGAATTTTTAAAAAACTTGTCAGGTTTTTTTTGTTTTTAAATTCCCTCATCCTGCATATTGGATATCTCTTCTAGCATTTAATCACCTGCACATACGTTCATTTTACTGCCAATGTCCTTATCCAAATCCCCCCTGAACATATACAGTAGCACAGGGTTGGAGAAAAGGGTCTGAGTCTCTAGTAAGAGATTTCTGTTCATATTGGTGTTGATAAACACTTTCGTATGTATACTAACTTGTATTTAATCAGGTAGACTTAATTATTGTGACCTGGCCTATATTTTTTCTTCCTTCAAAGACCATTCAGAGTAGTAAGAGATGATGAGTACCTGAAGTAAGACATGGACAGTGGGAATGGGTTCAAGATATTCCCTGGACTGCTGACTGATCAGCTATGAAAGGTGAAAGAGGCAAAAAAGCCAAAGCTATCTTCAAGGTTTGTAAATGGGATAAAGTGGTATTGATGCCAGCAATCATGAATAGAGAAGGGAAAGGCTTGTGATTGTGAGATAAGCTCAGTTTGCCAGAGCTAAGGTTTGGTGTTTGCAGACCCTGTAGATGAACATTTATGTGATAGACGTGACCATGTGAGATGGTACTGGTCTTATGAAGGGCTAAGTTTCTAGTTTTAAGAGTGGAACTGGAGGCAAGTTCTTTTTTTGCCTCTGAATAAGTGGGCTTTTACATGCATAAAGGAGACCTTTGGGGGATGGGTCAAACACAAACAAGCTTTAATGCCTTTGCCTTTCCTTCATAAGGATTAAAGGGTTACAGTTACCATGTGAAACAGAATGGCTCAAACCCATAGCAGAACAAAATACACTGACGGTGGGAGGTAGAAGGGTGGCCAGGTGCTATTACGTTCTTCTTTCTTCTGGTCAGGAGATAAGCAGACTTTCTGTCCCTGAGTCACATAGGGCACAACTCTAGCATCATGGTGGGTATATTTCCTGTATATTCACCAATTTCCATGAATAGAGGACTATTGTCTCTATTTTATGAAGACTATTTTATGAAGACTATTTTATGAAGACACTGGGCATAGTCTTTTATTAAGAGAGGCCAGGCTTCCTAGACACAAATAGCAAACTCATCTCTTTATAATCTAAAGCAAAAAAAAAAAAAAAGTCACATTCTCACATTTTAAATGTAGTGTTAAACTTATAACCTATAAAAATGTACGTTAGTCAGGCTCCAGCTGCTTTGGAATGGAGTACATTAACCAAAATAAACAAGTCTCATTCAAAGGACTATTTACCTGAGTGACGAGTGGGAGGGTACAGGGAAAGGGAGTTTGATTCCTAGAGGGAACTTTTCTAATGTTCTTATACCAAAACAGGGACCGTAGCTAAAAAGAAAAAAAATGGCTAGAGATAAAAATGTGGAAATATTTAAGAATTTCTAAGATTAATTGGAACTATTGGAAAGATGTAATCAAATAGGGTTGGTAGAAAAAAATGGCTGATAACATAATTCTGGAAGAGAAAAAATGTCAGGAACAGACAGAAGAATGGGAGTCATAAAAAAAAAAAAAGAGAAAGGCAGAAGAAGCTGTCAGAGAACTTGAAGCATAAAAAGAGAAAAACTTATTAGTCAGTTTTGACAGGGGCTTTTGATCATTCCTTGCTAAATATTTACACAGTTTCTTTCTTCCAATTTTTTTTAACTAATGAAAAGTTTCAAAACTACAGTTCTTTTTCTTCTTTAATATTTATTCAGTTAAAAATGAACTAAAAAGAATAAATTTGAAATCATATGTTGACATAGTCACATTTCAATAATAACTACTTGTATTGGTGTTTCTGGTGTTTCTCTTTTTAAATGTTCAGTTTTTCAAAATAAATTTGTAATTATAGCAAAATCCTTGTTAAAATATACCCTCAGGTAGGAAAAATAAATGCAAATACACAAAGACATGTAATTTATTTTAATAAAACCCCAAAACACTTACAATAAAACTTCCAGAAAATCCAGTTTAGAATCTGGCAGGGATCTGAGTGCTGATAGATTAGGGACAGGTCTAAAAATTCAGCTTCTGAAATCACAGGTGATTTTGTTGTAAGAAATTTTAGACACTTAACTAACTGTAAGAGTTCAATTTTCAGTAAAGTTGGGAAAAATTTTGATTAAAAACAATGTTATGTAGAATTTCAAAGTGATGATTACATAAACAATTAGCTCTTGCTATGTCCTATACATACTGAACTGTGAGCCCTGCAGCTCCATGGTGAGATTTGAATATGTCACAGTTTCAAGTGCTGCTGGCAAAATGATATGCTTTTTATGTAGTCATGTCTACTGGCAATTCTGGAACTGCCAGAAACTAGGCAATAACAAGGAGTAGAGGGCAATGCTTCTGCATGGCTGGAGTGATTATGGAAATGGTATTACCCATTAAAGTATAGCAGCTCACAAGTTCATATCTTCTATGGAAGGAGATGAAGAAGGAAGAAGATGGTGATTGACAAATGGGGGTGGAGGGTGGGGAGAAAAAGCTTTAAGTTTTGGTTTTGTGCCATCTTTTCCTGATGTTCATTTTTTTCCCCTTTTTTTTTCACTTGGCATCCCCAGATGCTATGGGATTGGGGAACATTAATCTCTAAAATGAACGGTCATTCAGTAGCAGTGGGCTATGCATAAATCACCCAGTTGACTTCTCAGGAGACATAAAGCTATTTCGAGAAAGGTCACATTAAAATTTAGCTATCATAATGTGAAAAAAGCAATCACGTGTGATATTGTAAGCAAACTAAGGGACATTTACTTGCCTATAATAACTACGTCATTGAGTTGTTTCTTGGAGACAAAATGATGCAACATGGGCAAAATGTTAATTTATTTAATGAAACAAACTAAAACCTAGTAGATGTTCCATAAAAAGTAGCAAACGTCACTATGATACGATTTTTTGATTTGATTTTCCTCCTTGTAACTTACTTTGAACCTTAGTTTATAGGTTTGTCAAATAGAACTAATAATACTGCACAAGGTTGTTGAGAGCATTAGAAAGGATGTGTATGAAATGAGTAAGTATATTTTTATGGCAAGCAGTAGGGTCCCTGTAAATGAGGGAGGGAATGAAGGAGTGGAAGAAGAAAGAACTGAAGAGGAAAACTATTTATGTGCCTGAGGGAGAAGTATGCCTGAGAACAATGAGACAGTTTTCTTTCTTCTTTTTTTAGTTTGAACTAAAAAAGACCTAAAGATACAGAGCTGTTTTGGGATAAATTGTCATGAAGATACTGTAGCTGAAATGTTAAAGATTATAACAAACAGAGATTCAGAGATAGTACTGCAGATTAGGAAAAGGACAAAATGCATGCAACAGAATCAGAAAATTCAAGGCATAGAAAGGAGAGTGGCTGATAACCCTGTAGGGCACAAGCAATTAGATGGAAGAAAGAAGACTTAAAAACTGCAGAGAGGTCAAATATGATGTTTCTGTGTACTTTGGTAAGCAAAATATAAAGAAGCAGAAAAGGTTTTGGAATACGAAAAATTAAAAGGATAACATAGGAAAGATCTTGTTTGGCCAGAATGGGAAGAGTAAATTACAAGAGAATCTGAAGTTGGCAAGGCCATTTATAATAGATCATTATCAAGGCCAAAGCTCACAATTGTGATGCCTTTGCCATAGCCTTAAAATCATACTCATGGAAAAGAAAAATAAACACAAATATTTTTGCTTGTAGTAACTGAAGGTTAATACCTTTTGGTCATGAAAAAGCATTTAGTAATTAAAAATGTATTAAAATATTCTAAAATATGAACAGTATATATTGTTTTCATTTCTCTTTCAGTTAAAACTTTCAGATGGCTATATTTTTTCCATTTACACAAAATACATAACAATTTAAGAGAAGATACAGAAGAGTCACAGCTTAAAGTGTATTTAACAGTAAATGGCAGTTATTAATATATATAAAATTTATATTGAAATAGAAATCTACAGGCATCCCTCATTTATCTCTAGGGACTTGAAAACTTCTGTGTTCCCTTGGATTTCCTTTTTTTTTTAAAAGCACATAGAAATCCATGCAGACACATCTTCATGTAGTCATTCCTTTGTTTCTTTTCTTTTTTCTTATTTCAATGATTCTTACATATTAGGGTGCTTAAAATTATTGTAGAGGGTTGTATACACAAACCCACATACATTTTATAGGACATTTAGGGAATTTTGAAGGATACTTTTGACCATAAGGGGTTTTCAGTACTCTAACTTGATACTATACCTTGAAGTACACTGTCACACTCATATGAATTGGAAAAAATGCAAAAATAATATTTAAAATTCCCTTGCTTACTCTGTCAGATAATTTGTAACTTATGGGCCATTTTGTACTTGAAATTTTAAATGAATGATCCCACTACTCTATAAATGCCAATTATTTTTCTGTAATGAGTCAATTTTCCTCATTTGAATAATGTGATATAAATATAAGGCAGAATATCAGGTTAGAGAGGCAACATTATATGTCACTGAAGATGCAAGAATTTAAATGTAATGAACAGACTCTGTCCTAGGACTGAAAAACATGAAAAAAAAAATCCAACTTACTTTGCAATCTTACTACGTGGTTTTGGTCACATAAACATTAGATTTCCTGTTTGATTCCGAGACTTCTCATTTAACAAGACATATGTCAAAGCAAATTAGTGTAGATGGACATCATATTTTTTTAAGGGAGATTGGCAAAGGGCTCAATCTTAAAATAGCAAGTTTGAAAACACTAGTTATTTTGTTATAGCCTGTTGTTTTTGTGTAATTCAGTGACAGTTTAGCATTGATACCCACTGCTGGCCTTATGTTCCTGCATCTGCTGTGTGAAGAAAACATTTTTCCCTTAAAATAGCATCCACCATACTAATTGTTTTTTGCTTTCAGTTCATGTTACGCATTACAGGAGCAATTTGTCTTTCAAGGCATGTACATGAAATCATTTGACTAAGGCAGTGGGTTCCTCTTCATAAGATTCAAAGAGTTTGTATGTAGCTCTAGGACATTGTGATCACCTTCCGTCTGTCACACTTGCCTCTATTAAATCTAACCCAAACTGAATTTGTACAACACACACCAAGCAGCGGAAATATGAGATACTCCATCAGTTGACCTCTGTCTCCATGACACCAGTGTGACTGGCTAAAATGAAAATTATGCATTGCATGTTTGCATACCATGTAGGCATTGTTATCAAGCCACACCTACGACATTCCTTTAAGTACTTTTATATTTTTGTCTCCTGAACGCCATATTTTGGAATATTTCTGGACTCTGTCCATTGTCATTTTGCTTTGACTCATACATTATCTTTAGTATCGTCCTCCATTTGTATATATTTGAAAATGCTCTCATTTTTGTTGTTATTGGTATCTAGCTTATTTTGCTATGGTTACATACTATATCAGGTATGAATTTGTCTTGTGAAATTTGTTGAGATATTTTTTATAACACAGAATACAGTCACTTTTGGTAAATGATCCATGTTCTTTAAAAAAAAAAGTTGCATTGTACAATTATTGGTTGTAGTGTTCTGTATTTGCCAGTCATGTTCAATTTGTAAATTGTGTTGTTCAATTTTTCTATTTATCTATTGCCTTTGTTGTTGGTTTGTTCTACTGGAACAGATATGTTCTAGATGTATTAATATCCATAACCCCTTATTCCCTCTTCCCTACCCCCCACATTTTTTACTACTGTTTGTTTTTAATTTTTCATGAATTTTAAAGGTAACCAGAGAGTATTATTATTGTTTTATGTAGTCAATATTCCTTTAGATTTAGGTGTATGTTTACTTTATTCATCCTTTCATGTTCTTTACTTCTCCAGTCATTTCCTTCCTTATGTTTCCAATCATTTTCTTTCTGACTAAAGAACTCTTTTTAGCTTTTCCTTTAATGTAGGTTTGTGATTGACAAATTCTCTCAGTTTTCCTCTTTCTAAGAACATCTTACTTTTACCTTAATTATTTGAAGGATATTTTCAATGATGGCTGTTATTTTCTTTCAGCATTTAAAAATGTCACTCATCTGTCTTCTAGTATATATTCA
Source organism: Prionailurus viverrinus (assembly GCF_022837055.1). Lineage (NCBI taxonomy): Eukaryota > Metazoa > Chordata > Mammalia > Carnivora > Felidae > Prionailurus > Prionailurus viverrinus. The sequence goes on along the minus strand of NC_062561.1, from coordinate 185,327,059 downwards.
TTTATGCTGAAAAGGCAACTGTTACTCATTATTTTCATTTTTAAAGATAATGTGTCTCTTTTCCTTTGGTTTCTTTTTATTTTAAATATTCCTTGTTTTTTACCTATTTTATTGTAGTATAGTTAGGTATGGATTTTCTTGCATTTTCCCAGCTTTAGTTTATAAAGCTTTTGACTCATTGGCTTAGGATCATTTTTAAGCTTGGGAGATTCTTGGCCAATATGTTTGTAAATATTGCTTTGGCCCATTTTTTTTTTAAGTGAGACTCTACATTGTGTACTTTCACCATTCTTAAATATCTCATATTTTCTTCTGAATATTTCAAATTATTTTCTCTAATCTCCAATATAGATATCTTTTCACCTATATTCCATTTCACTAATCAAAATTTGTTGTTTTTTATAATTTTGTTGTTAAACACATATATCAAATTCATGATTTCAGTTTTCTACTTTTATTACCTAGAAGTTTTCTTGTCTTTCCTTTTATTTTATTTTTATTTTATAGTTTTTATTATATCATTTATTTTCTTGCTAGTCACTGTTATTTTAAAATCAGTGTCTAATTATGCTAATATCTAGGTCATCTGGGGATCTGATTTTATTGATCTTTTTTCTTTTGGTTTTTGGTCATTTGTTCCTGTCTCCTAGTCATTTGTCATTGAATGTATGAAAAATTATAGAAGTTCTGTATTTTATTTTTTCAGAGAAGGCTCTTTGTTTTCCTTTTGGTAGACTATTTCATTAGCAGATTAGTTTCATTCATTAGAGACAGATTTTTCAAGGTTTATTTTCATTCTGTGTGAGATCTGGTTGACATCTGCTTTGTCTTTCCTATGAGAATATAGCCAGCCCATCATGAATATTGAGTAATGGCAGTGCTCTTTCCCATAGCTCCTCCTCTCTGATAATCTTTGAGTTTCATTTTTTTTTTCTTCAGTTCTGCCTAGCTTTTAACCACTTGGGAGCCACTTTTTGTTTGTTTTGTTACTTCTTGTCCCATAATAAGAGTAAGCAAATTGCTTGAGATAAAGTCAATAAAGAATACCACTCTTTTCATTCCCCTAGTCCTAAGAAATGACCAAAGACTCTAAGCTACCATTTTTTTGCTTGTTTCTAGTCCTCTTGCACTACCACTTCTCACATACAACAACACGTAGAAATGCAGAGGTAAAAACCACGCTCAGCGCAAACAATTCTCTTCTTTCTAAGATCTTGACCCTCCAAGGTTGGCTCCCTGGTTGATGTCTGATGCTTTCAAATACTGATTTAAAAAAAATCTAGATTTTATATTCATTCTTAGTAGATGGACACTGGCCTGTGTCAAATTACTCCATAGTAACCAGATATGGAAGGCCTCCAAGTTCCTGAACAGAATGTAGGCTCATAAGAATTATTTTTAGGCATATCATAGGAAGAAAGCTAAAGAAGGAACAACAAAAAAAGGTAGAAAAGAGGAAATAAAATAGAAAAATAGAAAAAAAAGTCTTTAAAATATATTTGTGATAGAAAAACTTAGTCCATATTAACTTTTGTCAGTCCTTTCATGATGACTGTGTATCACCTCCTAAAAAAAATTATGTGTAGTGTGGTTTCAAGTCAGTATTTGAAAAAGATGGAAAGGGAGAATGTTGTAAATCAGGAAAAAATTTCCAGTCCCTAATTCTCAGAGCTCAAGAAAACAATTTCCCACATCTATATGAAATTCTCATGGTCAATTTCTAGGCCTTCCAAGCCATTTTGTGTGAAATAAAATGAGATCTATTGCTTTTACATTCTAATCTATAAAAAAAGTATAGTTGTTAATTTTAGTTTGATGTAGTTTTTAGTCAGAAAAAGGTATTGCTTTTGTTCCTTATAAATAAACTTAAGTAACTTATTTATACCGTATGAGAAATACATTAACTCATTTAACAAAAAAAGAAAGAATTAAATGCTATCATAAATTCACATAAAGGTGACAAAAATTTGAATAATATGAGTAAGGCATAAATCATTTATTTTCTCTTTTCTCATATGCTTTGAAAAAAGTAGTCAGAATGTGGGATTTAGTTCTTTTAAGTTTATTTATTTTGATGGAGGGGAGGGTGAGAGAGAGAGATGGAGAGAGAGAATCCCAAGCAGGCCCTGTGTTGAAGCATAAAGCCTGAAGAGGACTGGATCTCACTGATGACCATAAGATCATGACCTGAGCCTAAATCAAGAGTTGGACGTTTAACTGACAGAGTCACCCAGGCACCCCCAGAATTTGGAATTTAAGTGCCATTCTCTACAAAAAGCTTTTAGGGCTTCTAAGAGAAATAGTTAATTCAAGTGTAGGACAGAAACATAAAATGAGCCTGCAACATATTACCAGAAAACCAGGAAGGTTTGATAGACTATCAGAGTCTCTTCAAAACGGCTGAGTATTTACCTGGATATGTTCCACTGGTCAAACATTTAACAATGTGATGCATCAATAAGAATAACAACTGCAGTACATTTCAATGCATAAGTTTGTAATGGTACTAAATCAAACAAATAAACGAATAAAAACACCATTGTTCCTTTGAGTAGGATGCTAGGGAACAAAGTCATAATTTTGAAAACTGGCAAATAAAAGGAAGCTCTCAAATATCTTTTTTTTCTGATTTGGTATATAAACTGTGTCTCAAGGTAACCAAATAATTGATAAAGAAAATTTTTCTTTGCTAAAGTATTTCATGAATAAACAAATAAATGATAGGATTAGAATTTCACTATTTTGAAAGCTAAAATGAAATCATTAATCTTGGCAATGATAATCAATTTCTATTAATGTTTCAAAAAGATATGTACACATATTGTAATTCCTGATGGAAAAACATTTAGGTAATTTTTTGTGGAAGAAAACTGCACTACCTGTAATGTCGTCTTGTCCTCCACGCTCCAGAAAAATCAAACCAGAATCTTATCAGTCCTTTAGATGTAATTTAACTACCAGCTTGGAGAAAATATAGGCGGCAGAGTTAACCCGTTTACTCTGCAAGAGGATCAGAGCAATATCCAAACGGTGGGAAACTGTACAGGACAAATGTTTTATTTTATTTAACAAAAATTTATAAAGAAAAGAGAAAGTGATAATCTATATTTTAGGAGATAATTAAGAAACTTATCTGTAAGTGGATCCTACTTTATACAACATGAAGTATTAAAACAGCTTTATAAGAAAATTAGAAGACAATGGATACTGAAAGATATTTGATAGCATTTACTCATTTTTGATGAGCCTCTATCTGGTATATATAAAGTGACCTATTTACAGATAAAATGGTATGTTTTGGGTATTCTTCAAAATAATCTGTAATGAGAGGACTTAATAGAAATATGAATGGATCAGGATTCACTATGAGCTCATAATTTTTGAAACTAGGTAACAGGCACATGTATTAACATTACAAAATTCTCTCAACAGTATATGGACACATACAGAACTAGAAGAAATATGATACTGTATAGTTTTTAAGCAAAATATAAGAGGTAAGGTGCATTTAAGAAAGTAGTTTGAACAGCCCTTTTTTTTTTTCTGCAGAAAGAGATCTTGCAAGTAAAATTCCTTTTCTGAAAGTCTGAAATTTGTCACTACCACGATGGTTTTCATAAAACAGTATTTCATGTTGTCTTCAGTAATCAAGTTCAACAAACATGGGCAATTTTTAATTAGAGGAAGGGAGAACCACTTAGGCTACTTTACTACCCACAAATACTCTAATAGGGATCAATCACACCCAATTAAAACTCAAGGAATTATGAATCTTTAATAGGCTTATCATGAGATAATTCAGCTGTTAAGTCCTCTTTAGGTTCATGCTAGGCAGGCTTTCTCAAGCTGGAAACCAACATCTTCATGATCTCATTTTCAAATGAGCTTTGTGATTTTTGTTGGGAAAGAAGGCAAAAGGGCTTTGCAATTTACACCTGAATTACAATTTCCGTATATTTGTTAGAAATTTCTAAGCTCTACACAACATGTATGAGCTCATGTTTACATGAAATAGAAGTTTTGATAATGCTAATTAATGACTCTAAATAAACTTAATCACCTGAGTGACTTTTGTATATTACTCTTTAATAGTTTAACCTGGCCCATCTCCACGATCCTCATTTAATCTGTAGTTCATAGTAGAGCCTGCTGCTTATTTTATTAAAAATAATACTAAACCAGCAAAACAGACTTGAGCCTTGTCTCCTGATCTCTGTAACATAATGATAGTGAGAGCAAATGTTAGCATCAGGCCATCTGGTTTGACATTTTCTGGGTGAGCAGCATCAGCAGACTTTCCATGCCTTCTTTTCTTCATCTATACAATTGTAATAGCATTTTTCTTATATAATTATAATGAGTGTTAAATGAGATATTACATAGAAAGCATTTTAAACCATGCCTAGTGTGTGATTGCTCTCAGTAGTTTCCTACTGGTGTAGAAAAACAGAAGTCTTTTCTTCTGTGGCTGAGTTACATGATTTACAAAGACCACATTAGCATGATGGTCTGTCAGAGGAAATCATTTCCTTAACCAGTGTGAGTGTGTGTATATGTGTGTAGGTTGTGTGTTTGCTGCGAAGGATCACACGTTGTGATGCAAATGCATCTGTTGATTATTGGCTTTGAAATGTTCTGAGAGGATGGAATAGGGGAAAGGAACATTCTAGTCAGATTGTTTGGCAAGAGTATTTTCTGCTCTTTATTTTCAGAGCTGATGAAAGAGTAACTTTTTTGCCGTGTTCAGAGGAATAGCTAAGGAGCCCTGTTTAAAACGTTTGATAAAACCCCAACCAGCCATCTCATCTTCATTGAAGTTTTCTCTGCATGCTAATTTTATCTACTAATATCTATTTAGAGAGGACTTTTCTCCTAGCCTTTCCTTTTACTCTAGAATGACATATATTTTGGGGGAATATAATTATACTTGTATAATGAGTATAAATAAGTCATTAAAATTCACAAACATAATGCATAATTAATTGATGTGATTACAATAAGAAATGAGCACACAGAATACATATTTGTATATAAGCCTATTCAACCATGTAGGTACTGCAAATACAAGAGTTTAGTTAACATAAAGAGCAGCAAACTCACTTATCAATGCCTACAATTGGACACAAGACGTAGGAACTAATGAAGGAACTTCTTATACTGATTCTACAAATATAAAAAATTAGTAGTTTTATAGATGCCTTCTAGTTTGACAAATTTATAGAAAAGGTATGATATTTTGTGCAATGAGGTAATACCCTAATTTTAGCCTGAGACTATCACAAAATTTCAAAAGAGATTTCCATTGTAATGTTTTATATCAAGTCCACATTGCATTTGCTGCTCAAAGAGATAAATGCTCATGGTAGCTTGTTAATTTCTGAGTAACTCTTTTTATTTTTTTGGTAAGCTAACAAATGAATTTATACTCTGATTTTTTCATTTGTTCATCTATTCAGATATCTGCTAGGCATTGTATGGTATGTCCGTGTGTGTGTGTGTGTGTGTGTGTGTGTGTGTGTGTGTGTGTGTGTTTGTGCATACTCTCACACATATATGTATCTCCACCTTCAGGGTCTGGCTTCTTAATGGTAAATATAGCTAATATGAAACATGTTACTTTTTTCTTGCTCAAAGCCATGAAGTAAAGATGGATGACTCATCATTTTATATCCAAAATACATTTTGTTCTATAAGTACAGGTAACTATTTTTTTAAGTGATTGGGTCATGTTGTATACTTTCTTAAACTCTAATAACAGAACAGACACTTAGGCAAATGAGTCACTTCAGTACTTTACCAAAGCTTAAAAGATTTATAGGAATCAAAGGATATGTTTACAGTGCCTTGCATATACAAAAATGGAATACCTTATTCTTTCAAGCCAAACATTTAAGTTTCTCATCCAAAATATTGAGTACTTGAGTCTTTCCAAGTGTCTGCTAAGATACCCCAACTCATACTCCTATTCTGGAAGAAGGAAGGGTATTATTGTTTTACTGATAACTGTTCTATAAAGTCAATTTATTTGAGGTTGCCTATTGGGGTGGCTAGAATAATAGCCTTAAAAACCTGGGCCCATTACTAGATATCGGGCACCACTTAAGCCAATGGGCCTAATTGTCCCTCCCCTATTTTTTGCCAGGGTTTTGCTCATACTAACTAAAATAATTTCCTGTATCCATTATGGCACTTCTCTTGCCTGCTGCCAGAAATAAGACATTCCATCTGCCTGTCTAGGCTCCTTTCTGTCATTACTTCTAAGTGAATTTTAGCTTATCTGTGCTACCCTGAAAGATATTTCCCTCTTTCAACATAGTTGAACCTTTGATTCTGACAGTCATTATGATAATTAGTTTTTTATTAAAAAATTAGAAGCAATCCAGGATAAAAGATTACCACATACATAATGTAAGTCTGGGATAAATTTAGAGGGGTGTGTTAAGGCTTAGACTATAGTGCCGGACTACCTGGTACAACCACCTTTTAGCAGAATGACTTTGGAAAAATTGCTTAAATATTTTATATTTCAGTTTTCTTATGTGTAAAAGAGATTGATAATAATAGTACTTATGCTAGGATTTAATGTGCTTAACATCATGTCTATACATAATAAGAGCTCACTAACTCTTATGGTTATCATTATGTTCAGGGGTGATATTAACAATATTTAACAAATAATATGACAGGAATTTACTTGCTAGGTTTCCAAAGTCACTGCTAAGGGTACCATCTCATTCTTTTTTTTTTTTTAATATATGTTGATGCGTAGTAATCTGTTACCTGGAATCTCAAATCCCAATTGATTATATATGCTTTGAATTCTTCTTTTTCCCCTTAAGTAAAATAGCAGTGCTACAATACTATGCATGGTTAGATAATTTCTTTTTAAGTATTGAAGAGAGTGTACTTAATCTTCAAGAGAATGATGTGATATTAGAAATCACACATATTTGGTTATAGAGTACCAAGACTTACACACACTCAGAGCAAGCATTCATACATAACCTCTGGTGGTGATAAGAGATGATCTAGGAACAAAAACTCTTGAGTAAAAATGCATTGTTTTCTGCTTCAATGCATTTGTGCCCTGGGATAACCAGAAATAATTATTGAAACAAGCCTCTTGTTAATAATAATTACACTTCGTTCTATGAAAACAAGAACAAACAGCAATTATCTGTAATTTCTCATTTGCAAAACACTCTCATTATGCTAAGACTTCTTGTCTGTGTTTGATAATATTATGTGTGTTAGAAAAACTACAGTTATTTTTTAATGTTTCAAACTATACCGGGCAGTGCATGATCGATAACAGTGTCAGCTTAAGATTCCTGTTTTAAGACAGAACAGCTTCTTTGCACAGCATGTTATCATAATGTCTTTTGGATTCCTTCAAACAAGACAAGGTTTATTAACCAGAATAAATATACATTGTTCCTATATTAGCAAAAATTGAATTAGGAATAAAAGAAATAGAAATCAGCCAGCTGTCATTACAAATAAATTTTTAAGAAAATTTAAAATTTAAATTTAATATATATGAAACTTTATATATATATATATATATATATATAAATGATGAAGTATTTCCATTTCATACCTTTTCACTAATATGTTTTCTTCCATTCCTATTTGAGTATTTATTAATCTATATTTTCTCAATAATTATGTACTTAATTTGAACACAATCATTTTGTATTTTTCTCATATTTCTTTAAGTGCATTACTGCATTTATCTTGATAGATTAAAAGTTTTTTGAAGTAATGAATAATTTAATTCCCTTTGCTTCAGCCTTCCAGTGTATTATTCAGATTAATGGTTTGTATAGTGCTTTAAACTTCTTTGTAATGAGAGTGGCTGTTTATCAGTCATCTGGCTCAATGGGTTGATGATTTTACCATAATGAACTCTCGTTTCCTCATCTATAGAAAGAAAGATGATAATAATATACCTAATTCTCATGGTTTCTGAGAAACTTGATCATGCCTTCAAAACATTTAGCACAGTGACTGGCACAATATTAAGCTGTCACTCAGTACATATCATGGTTTTATTATCATAATTATAGAGTTGAACCTAAGTCATATTCCTTATTTTCATTTTTCTGAAAGGCCAATATTTTGAGGAATGATATATTTGCCATTTCTTATATCCATTACTTCTTTTCCTTGATCACAGCTCAGCCCAATATTTGATAACCAGCCAATATAAGGCCTGGGATAAGGCAGACCTTGTGGAACAACAACAACTAAACATTAAGTGAAACTCAAATTCTTTACATGAATTATGTCAAGTACCAACACCCCTCATCAAATCTATGAATGAGGTAATTTGGTTACCTCAGCTTTTAAAGCAGACTTTAAATAATCTTTTTAAGATCACATAAATAATAAATGGAGGGTTTGGATTTAAACCCAGTCTGGCTGACTGCACAGTCCATGATCAGCTCACCCTGATAGGGAGGTGGGAGGCTAGTTTACTCTCTGGATACAGGTTTATCCTTCTCCTATAACTTATAGTGACCCTTTAATCAAATGTCAAGGTCAGCCTTTGTCTGTATCTGTGTTCCTCAAGACACCCCATCTACATTTAACACATACTATTCAGATTTCTATCAAACAAATCATTATTTATGAATGTATGAATATATATATACATAATACATGTATTCCTCAAATATCATGTATCATATTATTTATGCCATGTATTACATATATCTTTATTTAAATATGTACCTTTCTCACTTATATAGTGCTCCTAATATCTTACTCATTTAATGCTTTAGAAAAAAAAAGCACAAAATAGATTTTTACTCTCATTTTAATGGTTACGAGAAGGGAAACACAGGAGGTTAAATGCTTTGCCCCCCCATTTCCCAGATTTACATTGTCAAATGGTGATTTTCCCTTAAAAAATACACACACACACACACACACACACACACACAAATCTGGAATCTCTCAAAATAAAATGCTAATTTTTTAATGTTTATTTATTTTTGAATGAGAGAGAGAGAGTCAGAGAAAGGATCCAAAGTGAGCTCTGTGGTGACAGCAGAGAGCCTGTTATGGGGCTCAAACTCACAAACCATGAGATCATGACCTGAGCTGAAGTCAGACTCCTAACTGACTGAGCCACCCAGGTGACCCCAGAGTGCTAATTTTTATAACCAGAGGGTAGTGCTTTGACATTTTCTTAAATATTATTTGGGAGATTCGCTAAAGGGACCAGAGGATGCCCTGCATAAAACATAGGTATTTGTCCTTGGAAAGGGGTGTTTGCTATTTCAGTTTCCTTATTTTTCAGGAATTATAGGATGTTACTAATTTTTTACTGATGAGCATAGGCTAACAACTACCTGTTTTGTAATTAATTATTTCCCCAATGTTTAGAATATCACCAGCCTTACTTCAACCTGTCCTTAATCCTTCACCAGGATACAGATTATTAAAATGAGTTTATTCCAAATATGTAAACTTTACCTTACATGTAATAATAAAATGTACTGACAGATCAGCTTGGCTGAAACTGTAATCTAAAGTTTCCACTCAATTAAAAAGCTGAATACCTTATTACTGATTCCAAAGAAGAAACATTTGAAATAGAATTCCTGAGATGAGGTTCAAAGTCATATCGTCTTTTGAGATTAATAACAAAGGATTTTTCACCTGCTGCTGTCACACTATGTCATAGTAATTTATGGAGTTAGAATCTGGGGAAAACTAAAGTTTGAGGTTTTGTCTTTAAAAGTTGGAGTCTTGATCTTCTAATCCTTTATGTTTTCTTTAAATTGTTTCTTGTGGACAGAAACACCTCCTAATTGATATTTTTGCTTATATCAGTTTTCTTCCCAGGTAAAAAGTGAATACACACACAGTTATGATTTTAGGCCTCATGTATCATCTTTTTTTTACCTTGTCTTTTTTATCTTTCAGTCTGACCATCTTCCACCCATACTTATGTTGATACTTTTCACTTTAACTGTTGATTTTCAGTTTTAATGCCACAGGGAAGAAAACATTAATTTTCAAATCAGTATTTTAAAAAACCCCAATTTGTTCATGTTTTTGATAATCCATTTTTTTTATCTAAGCAACTTTTCCAAAAAAAAAAAAATAGCAACAGTGGGCTGGTATTTGGTATACTAGATATTTGGAAATTAAGGATCTTCTTAGATTTGTTATTCTGTGAATTCCTTGTAAAGATGGAGACAGCTCATGTTTAATTTAAAATATACACTAGTGATGGGGCGCGTGGGTGGCTTATCGGTTGGTTGTCCGATTTTGTCTGAGGTCACGATCTCACAGTTCATGAGTTCGAGCCCCGTGTCAGGCTCTGTGCTGACAGCTCAAAGTCTGGAGCCTGCTTGGGATTCTGTCTCCTCCTCTCTCTTCCTCCCCCACTCAGGCTCTGTCTCTCTCTCATTCAAAATTAATAAACACATTTTTAAAAATTTACATAAAAAATAAAATATATAGTAATGGGCTTGTGCACAAGAAAATACTTTTCACAATAGCAGTTTTCCTGCAACTAATTTGGTTTTAGAGCTTTATACCTTTAGGCTAACAAACAATCTAAGTTTGTTTAATCTTAATTAAATTTTTTTTTTCTCAAAATCAACTTACTTGACTGGCAAATGAAAACTGTTTTCCCTTTGGACTCATACATACATGAATTAAAATGCAGGATGCTTTGAATCCCTAAAGAGAAAAACACTTCAGTTTTCACTGTGAAGGAGACAGCTTAAGTAACTCAATATTCTCCACTCATCTCTGAGAGTCAGAGGTACCAATTACTTGGTGGTAATATGGACATCATAGTAACCTGTTGATGTTAAGAAGGAAAGGTATGGCTAACACTGGCCTATTATAAATAGGCCAATTTTATTTTGTATATTTTAAGTTGTGTTTCTGGTTTAGTTCATTCAATATATATTGAATAACTTTACTATTGTCAAAATGTTACTAGTTGTGAAAGGGACAGGGCAGGGCAGAGCAGTAAGAGCGCAGTTATAAATGGTTAACACCATTTGTTGAATGTGGTACAAATGTTCAGTTTCTTTGGAACTGAGACTGTATCTTCTAGAATTATATTGGATAAATGCTTCTTATAGACCCACTGTTTAGAATCAGTTCATATGTCTGTATCTCACCAACTCTTATTATGACATCTTTGTGTGTCTAAACTTTAGCTCAGTAGGTTACAAAATAGGTATTAAATAAATGTTGCCTGAATGAATAAATGAAACAATTGACCGATTTCTAAGTTTTATGGAACTTAATAAAGCTACACATATAGACTTTTACCTTGTGATTTTTCCATAATACTGTGTATCTAAGCAAATTCTCTCCCTGCAGGCATGGTTAAATAAATGATGATAAAAGATGGCTGATGATGCTGTTCATGACTTGTGGCAGATATTTTGTTATTGTTGTTGTTCCTGGAAAATCAGCTGGAACAATGAACAAAATTACCGGATGCAATTCCAACAATACTTCCAAAGAGATTATAGGAAACTTAATAAGATCATTAAAAGTTTCATTTGGAAATTGGCAAAAAACATGTAAAAGCAGCAAAATAAGTATTGTTGACATTGCGTCAAATATATAAATCAATTTCTCGAGATTGATAGCTTGAGAGTATCAATTTTGACTATACAGGAATATGAATACCTCCAAGTTTATTAATTTTGTTTTAATATCCTTCAATAAAACATTGTGGTTGCCTCCATATAGGCCTTGGATATCTACTAATTTTGTCCAAAGGTATTTTACGTATTTTTTTTGTTATTGTTGACTGTTTTTTATTGTATATACATATTTTTTTAATTTAAGAGAGAGAGAGTGTGTGTGATCAGGGGATAGGGGCAGATGAAGAGGGAGAAAGAATCTTAAGCAGGCTCCATGCTCAGTGTGGAGGCTGACGCAGGGCTGGATCCCATGTACCTGGAATCCAGACCTGAGATGAAATCAAAGTGAGGTGCTCAACTGACTGAGCCACGCAGGTGCCCCCTCTTTTACTGTATTTTCTAATATACTATTGCTAATATGCAGTAAAGTAAATTATTTTGGTAACCATATATCTGACTAAACTTTTTTCCATATATATTTTGGATATCTAATAACATGGAAAATAAAGATTTTGTTTCCTTCCTTCAAAGAGTGAGGTCTTTTCTCTCAGATTCTACCTTATAACATGGGCTAAAAACTTTGAAATATTTTCAATAATGAAGATGAAAGGGAAGATTCTTGTCTATTCCTTGACTTTAATGAAATTGCTCCTAGGGTTCACCATATACATATACATATGTATATGTATACAGTATATGTATACAGTGTATACATACTAAGATCATTTTTAAAATAAATAATCTTATCAAATGCTTTTAAAGTCAGCTTACAGGTGCATTTTTCCTTAAAATATACTGTGATTAATTATATTATAAGCCTTGAAATTAAATACTCTTACATTTTAGTGCAAATTCTTCTCGGATATGATGAACTCTTATTTTAATACATTGGTTAGTTCAATATGGTAGACTTTATATTTACCTTTTTTGTTTCCATGTTTATAATCATTACTTGTCTTAAATCCTCTGTTTTTGTGCTCTCTTAGATTTTCTTATCAGTATTATGTGCAGTGTATAAAACAAATCAGGAACTTTTGCGCTCTCTCTTCCTCTCTCTCTCTCTTTCTCTTTTATGCTCCAGAGGGCTTATATATAAAAAAGACATTATTGTGTTTTGAAAGTTTGAAAGAACTGGGCTATAAAACTGCATAGAGCTGAGGCTATTTTTGGGAGGCAATTCTTTCACTACTTTTTTCAATTTCTTCTCCATTTATTGGTCTATTCCATTTTATACTTCCTGAATATGTTTTAGTTATTTATGTATTTGAGATTTTCACATTTGTCAGCTCCTCATTTCCCTAGGCATTCTCAAAATTAAAAAATGAATTTTGTATTCTAGTGGTGTCTTTTCTTTTTTCTCTTCTTTCTCCTTCTCTAGGAGAAAGATAGGACAATGATATTAAAATTATGGATTTTTCATCACCACCACTGTCAGCAAAAACGAACTTTGTGATCTCTGCTAGCCACTATGCACTGTAAAGAAATGTTTCAATTCCATGTATCACAAGTGTATATGCCCAATGCATACACATGATAAGAAGTCAGCTCAAATGTTATTAATTTAGTCAACACTTAGAGAACATCTGCTCATTTCAAAACATTTATAATTGATTGAATATTTATCATTATATGTAGATGTTTCACATAACAGTCAAAGCCATTGAAGAATACCATGTTGATGATTAAGAATTCAAACTACACTTGGAAATTATTATATAGTGACTTAAATGATTGAAATAATTATTACTTCAGGGAAATTAAGATATTTCTTTTAAGACAGTTAATGAATCCGTGATGATAGAATTTCTCTTGGTGGTTAAATAACAAAACCTAAAGTTGTTAAAGGATTATATTAAAAGATTAATACTTTTACTTTGAAAAATTTTCCTCTTCATCTATATGCCAGGCCCTGTTATAGGTGCTGAGAATAAAGAGAACATAGTAGAAAACAGTCCCTGCTTTTCAAAGAGTTAAGGTAGAGGGAAATAGACAATAAATACATGAAATAAATTTCAAGCAAAGTAGCATAAGGGAAAAAGTGACGTTGTGGAGAAGGATCCTGTTTATAGTATGGTAGTCACATGTGTCTTTCCAATGAAGAGACATTTGGTGAGAGACCAGGATGAAGAGAAGGAGGATGTCTAGTCAAATGCTTACCTGGCTGAGCCACCCAGGTGCCCAAGCAAGAAGTTCTGAAGTAGGTAACCATTGGGACTTTTAGTGATACCAACACTTCATTACACGATATAATGCCCATCTACCTTCACGTATGTCCATTTCTCATTCCATTTTCCTCACAGAGTATGTGTCTTCAGCTTGTTCTTTCTACAAAATTGAGAAAAGACTGGCTTCTAAGACAGATATTATTTACAAAATGGCTAGCAATTGGTACAACTTATTTTTGTAATATTTCAAACTTATCAAAACCTATGTCATCGCATTTCCATATCAAAAGAATTCCATGTCATAGTAGGGTAGGTGTTATTACTTTTTGGTAGAGGGGCAACTTAAAATATCACTGCTAATGATTTGTTCGATATCACATAGCTGTGCCTGTTAAGTAAGCAATAAAACCTGGTTTTCATATAAGCTGTTTTATTAATGCCCTGCTCTGGCTGAAGTAGAATAAAAGTACCACCCAACCCTAAATGGTCTCTCTTATGTTTTTGATCAAGGATGTGAGTGGGGAAGGCCTTACTCATTAATGTCTTATGTAACTGGTATATGTATGGTAGAATAAGGCCAGAGAAGGATATTCTTCAGATTCCGTGAACTTATTATTACCTCAGATGATCATTCCTTTTGAGTTAGATTTCTTCTGCATGTAAATTTGTTTCTTCCACCAGAGCATTATTTGATTTGCTCTAGTTTTGTCTTCACCAGTTTAATATTTTGGCCAGAGAAAACAACATGTGACTCTGGTGTAGAGGTAATTTATGGGAGTTAAATATTTTACTCTTAATTGTGATTTCAAGGCACATATTGTACCCTCTATAATATCAGGGTTTTTGCCTACTTCCCAAAGCTTGGCATTCTTATTGTTCCCTATCTTAAGCAGGTTCCTTATTCTCCAGCAGTGTGGTTGTTAGAGCACTGTCGTTGTCTGATAAAACAAAATCATTCAACAGCAGATGAAGCTGTAATTATAATCAGAGTTCATACTCGTGGGAGATGAAATAAAAATTAAAAGTACTAACTTTGTGACATTTTGATTATCTGGAAATTCTCCCACTCTGACAGATGACTGTATGGGCACATGGCTACATTTAAATGTAGAGACAAGAGGCTCCTTATAAATCAAACAAAATTGTTCCGGACTGGATTTCACATGTATTTGCCAAGTCTCCAGTTCTTGTGGAATTCTAGGTTTTGATTAGAGATTTACTTATGAATAATGGACATTTTCCCTTCAAATTATGGTTTCATAAAATGAAAAACTAATACATATATGTTTTACAATTGAGAAAAGAAAGAATCAGTCTTTTCTAAGGAGTAAAAGAAATAATATAAGTCTCTTGGTTAAAAAATTGACATGTTATTACTTATTTAAAAACATGGTACACCTAATAACAAGGTCCTTCTTTTGCTACACAGGTGGCTCTTCAATTAAGACACCATTGTGTTCAGCAATAAATCAGTATTCATGGAATCATACTCACTTTGCTCACGCTCTCCAACTCACACAGCAGGGTCTCACGACATTTTTCAAACAGAAATAATACAGCTAAATGATACAATTCAATAACTCCAACAGACACCAGCAGTATCCAAACTTTTTATAAAAGAACAGAGGAAAGTTTTAATGGAACTTCTTCTCCAGCCTTATCTTCCTCAACTCAACTTTGATGAGTGAGTGATAGCATTATCTGAGGAGAAAGGATCAATAAATTTAAGAACCTTGCCTTCATGGCTGCTCCTTAAGAGAATGGGGCAGTCCTATGTCCTACTAACTTCCTACTTGTTCAGTGTCTTCTTTTCTCACATGATAAATTGTTTCTTGCTCAGTGATGGAAAAGAAAAATCAAGTGATAATTGGGAGGACAAATTAAATTGTCTGACAGCATTATATAATTATAAAGTGAAGTGTAAACTTACAATCCATATCTATCAGATTCTTCTTTAAAGTTTTTTGTAACATTTCTGTACTTTAACAAATAAGACATACAACCAGGTAATTGTTTTCTACGGAACTCAGAAAAAAAAGTAACAATTATAGGAAACACAAATTATTGTTCTTACTTTTTCCTTTTTCATATTTACCTGGCACGATTTATTTTTATTTTCATTTTTTTTAATGTTTATCTATTTTTCAGAGAGAGGGAAAGAGACAGAGCAAGCATGAATGGGGGAGGGGCAGAGAGAGAGGGAGACACAGAATCCAAAGCAGGCTCCAGGCTCTGAGCTGTCAGCACAGATCCTGTTGTGGGGCTCGAACTCCTGAACTGTGAGATCATGACCTGAGCTGAAGTCAGACACTTAACTGACTGAGCCACCCAGGCGCCCATGATTTATTTATTTTTTTAAATTTTTATTGAAAAATAGTTGACACATGATGCTACCTTAATTTCAGGTGTGCAACATAGTGATTCAACAACTCTGTATGTTGTGCTATGGTCACCATAAGTGTAGCTACCATCTGTCACCACACAACACTATTACAATACCATTGACTATACTCCCTTTGCTGTTCCCTTTATCCCTGTGACTTATTCATTACATTCGGAAGCCTATACCTCCCACTCCCCTTCACCCTTTCATGCTTGTTGTCCTAGGCCTCTCCCCACTGGCAACCACCAATTTGTTCTCTGCATTTATAGATCTGTTCCTGCTTTTTTGTTTCTTTGTTCATTTTGTTTTTTAGACTCCACATATTAGTGAAATCATATGATATTTGTCTTTCTCTGTTTTAGTTATTTCACTTAGCATAGTATCTTCTAGGCCCATCCATGTTGCTGTAAATGGCAAGATCTCATTCTTTTTTATGGCTGAGTAATAATCCATTATATTTATATACTATATCTTCTTTATCCATTCATATCTCAGTGGACACTTAGGTTGCTCCCATATCTCGGCTCTTGTAAATAATGCTACTGTGAACATAGGGGTGTGTATATCTTTTTGAATTACTATTCTTGTTTACTCTGGGAAATACCCTGCATGTAATATTACTGGAATTACTGGATTGTATGGATAAGTGACATTTATCAAAATGAATATCTGGGGAGAAATCAGATTTTGCTTTCAGCTCAATCACTTCTTATCTGGACCCCTGGGGCAAAATCCTAATATTTCATGGCTTTGTTCTCTTTATCTTTAAAATTAGGGAAATACCCCACTACATGAACTCCACAGGGAACCATGGGGAGCAAACCAAATCTGTGACAGAACTTTGTGAGAGAGAGAGAGAGAGAGAGAGAGAGAATTAATTGCAGTTACCTGTGAACTGAAATAGCTCTGACAAAAGCATGAATGTGAGCCTCAGAAACTCAGAAATACAATAGCAGTAGGTACCATTTATTCATTGCTTACTGCCTGCTGGACTCTATGGTAAGTGCCTTCCATGCATTCTCACAATTACTCTAGCAGGGAGGTATCAAGGCTAAGAGAGGTTAAGTAACTTAATGAATGTCAACACGTCTGAAAACCAAGTTTGTCTCTCTCCAGAATCATTTAAATCACACTATTAACCTCTTTAATATGTTTGCCTGATCGGTTCTTCCAACTCTTCAGGGTGATCAATGTTTCATAAGAGTTGTGTTCAAGTGACTGGGGCAGGACCCTCATTTACCTCTGTAAATCACCTACCAGAAAATCAGAATAAGTGAACATTTGTATATTTCTGAAAAGATCAACTGGGGGTAAGATGTCTAAAATTAAAATGAGTACTTGTTTAAATTGAACTGAATTATATTCCGTCTTTAAAATGAGCAGGATTAAGGGTGCCTGGGTGGCTTAGTTGGTTAAGTGTTGACTGTTGATTTCAGTTCAGGTCACGATCTCATGGTTCTTGGATCGAGTTTGGGATTCTGTCTCTTTCTGTCTGCCCCTACCCTGTTTTCATGCTCTCTGTCTCTCAAAATGAATAAATAAATATTGAAAAAAGCAAAGTGAACAATATTGGGAGGAGGTAGATTTTAAGTATTTGATCAAAGCCATTGCTACTTACAGCCCTTGAAGAAATGGTTACAGGAGGAAAGATTTTTAAAAATGGAGGCAGAAGTAAATAGTATTGCATCTTCAGGAACAGAATAATCTTTACTTGGCAATATTAGAAGTTATCTAAGTTAGTTTTTACTCATTGATCAAAAAAATCATTTATTAGATGTAATTTCAAAGTTTTGCAGATTTGTTGTTTATGTAGAAAAGTCAATACCCAATGCTAGATTTAAGGCCTATGCAACTTTTTAAAAAACCAAATTAGTGAGTGAGGAATTTGTCTTCTCTTTTCTCATTAAGGAAAACAAAGAAGACTTTGAGAGTTGTTATGTTTTAGAGTTTCGTAATTGACTTGATGGATTGTGCTATATTGATTTAAGGTCTGTATTTCTATTTGGACTACAAAAGTTGCACCAGATAACATGTAGGGAGCTAAGTGAAGAGCAAAAATCTTTGACTGCAGGGCTAAGTGAATGCAAAGCCAGAACAAGAGATACTTTTAAAGAAGGAATTAAGTTTACTTTTCTAGGAATGTCGTTTGTAAATGAATTGTTATTATTGGAAATGCTTTGTTTTATAGTTAAACAATTGCTGAGTGAATTTTACAACTTAATTCAGACACTAGGAAAAATAAATTAACTCTATGGGACTTCAAATTAATTTTTCATTATGAAGAGTTTTATTCTTGGCCCCCTTTTCCCCCCTACTACTCTTGTTATTCCCTCTTAATGAAATATTCCACCATGCTATTTTCTCCTCCTCCCTTATGACAATGAGTCAGACATTCACAGCTTCTAGTAGACTTACTTTTTCTATGTATTCATTTAGTGCCAAAAACTCAAAATGGGAAACACTGAACTTATTCTGCTTCACACACTTCTTTTTCTCCTATCTGGTAATAACAATACTGTTCTTTTAGGTGTAGGCGTAATGCTGTCAACCAATCACAGTTCCACTAAATCCTGACATCCACTTAGTCATACCTTGGTTTCTTCATCTCCAAACCAAACTGAGGACATCATGACCTTTCATTACAAACTCTGCTGAAATTAAATCCCTTAGAAGAGAACTGAATATCTTTCCAAGGTGGAGCTCTGATCAGATCACTACTATGTTAAAAAAAAAACAAGTCACTCTTAGCAGCGCCATCTATTTTCTGCTGAGTAGTGGTAAAAAAATATTGATACTCAATGCAGTTTATAATCTATTGTAATATCATGTTTTTTTTTAATTTTTTAAATCCAGCTTTCTTTCTCATTCTCCTTCCTTCACCACATACTCATTCACCAAGAACAAAAAAGGTGTGCTACAAGTCTACACCAGCCACACGAGTGATAAAGTTGATGGCGGGAAGTGGTAGGATAGTGGTATAGACAGGCATCAACAGAATTCTGGGCCCCTACCCTGAAATCAACACAACTTTATTTATCCAACTTTATTTATCCTTGTATTTATCCAACTTACAAATTGAACTACCATTGATGTTTTCTTTTGGAGAATTGTTTTAAAGATTGATGCCCTTTAGAAATATTCATACCTGGCATGTCCAGCCTATTGATACCTATTGCTTTGTTGTTCCTTAAGTGTTGGTGTGGTCTGACTCTTCCCTGAAATCCCTTCTACTCCAGTAACTACTCATAAAACGTATGGGTAGCATCCATCTAATCCAGATGTGAGTGACATTTTTTCCAAGAAGCCGTATGTGTGTGTGTGTGTGTGTGTGTGTGTGTATACAATTATATATATATAAAATATAATATAATATAATATAATATAATATAATATAATATAATATAATATAATATATTGTATTAATATATTTATATTATATATAAATATATTTACAATACAATATATATATTTATATATTGTATTAATATAATTGTATATATATAATATATATACATATTATATATAATTATATATATATAATTGTATACACACACATATTTATACATTATATATATATTATATATATACAATTATATATAATATATATATAATGTATAAATATATATATATATAATCTTTTTTTTCTAGTGAACTATGACTCATACTCATGTCCTCTCTGAACTTTCAAAGCACTATGGATATATCCCATTCTGTCTTGTGTTATAAATTGCTGTGTGTCTCATTTCTTTTTGAGGGAGAGGAGCTAGGAGCCACTTGGGGCCAAAGATAGGGGCTTAATTTGTTTTCAAAGTTGCCTAGTAAATTTAGCACAGACCCTCGAACCAGGTGCATACTCAAATTTATTGGTTGACTATGTAACAGAAAGAATGCTGAGACACTGTTTTTCAAAGAAGTCACAGAAACTATTCCCTAAGAATATTTCCGCATATGATACATCCCTTAAATAGTTTATAAATTTATGTTTAGAGAATCAAGAGAGTTTCTACAGGGTATTTATTTTTTAAAGGTACCATTTCATTTATAAAGAAAATTATAAAATTAGATATATACATTAATATCTTAATATTTTATGATTTTTTTTCAAAATAAAGACAATAATACTTAACCTCACATCGGTTGCAATGAGACATTTTAAAAGTATTAGTTTTTCCAAAATAGAAAACTAGAGTGTATTTATTATAGAGGTCCACTTTTTCTTTTAATTCTCCATTTCATTTATTAAGTTAGAGTAATGTGATTATTTTTTTCACTCTTCTGCTGGCTCAAGCATCCTGTGCTGTCCACCTTGAATGGATCAGCATATCCTTCAAATGTTCCATGGAACTGTTCCTTCCTTTTGACATTCTTGTACAATTCTTGTTACTTTATGTTCTAATCAATCCATGTTGGCCAACACTGCAATTACAATTAATCAGTGTTCCTATTGACAGAAACAGAACAATAATGAGAAACTGCTGATCAGTAATAGCATGTTTGGGCCACATTTTATAAAGAGCTTGCAATAAGGGAGGGCTGGGTGTTATTGACTAACTAATAAATGACTTACAATCTATTTTTGAGCTTTAACCAGTCAAGAGTATCTCAAAACATAGAGTAGAATGCCTATATTTCGAGTGAGGTAAACAAAACTTAAATTATAATTGAGAGTTTGGGTGAAATAGGGATACAGGTAGGGTGCAAGGAATGAACATAAGGGTAAGTCAAGGTTTATGCAACAGTGACGTACATAAATGATAGTTTTACTCGGATTTATAGCTTCAAAACTGTTCCCTAAATCTGGTGTAACTTTAACTTCCTATCTAGCAATTAGGCCTCATTTATTTTCAAGATAATTGTTCTTTTTATTTTTAACTGGTTAACTTTTACTTATTCCTCCTCCTTGTTAAAACCACACAAGTTTTAAATCTGCAGTTTGCTTAATGTATTCTTTTATTGTTTTCCCCATGTATCAAATCCAGTGTCCACCCCATGTGTCTCTGTTTACCTACTGCATTTACTATTTACGCTCTGCATTTAGTTTATAATATTTTTGCCCAATTATCTAAGCCCTTTGTGGGTACTTTAATAGCCTTAGCAAGGCAGAAAGCTACCTGAGGGCAAGAACTAGGTCTTAAACTTCATTCCCATTCATAGTTATCAGAAATAAGCCAGCACAAAATAATACTCAAAATTACTTAGTGATAAGCTTTATAGCTATGATTATAAACTCAAGGCTTGCAGGGGCTAAATAGGTAACAAAAACATGTAAAATTAATAGATATATGAGGTGACTAGGAAACTGAACTAAAAAAAAATTGGAAAGAATTTTCAAGTAAATGGGGCCAGTGATTACATGGAAAGCATAGGTTCTGTCTCCAAAGAATAGCTACTAGTCAGTTTCAGTTCTATTCCTGGAAGACACTTCAGCCCAGTACTATCAAATATTCATTTTTTTCCAGAGAAACTATTGTCACAATTGTATCACAATTTCTGATTTTTAAATTTAAGCAATTATTTCTTTTTCAACCCACCATAAAGAGCAAACAAATAGCTAATTTGTTAGATTGCCTAGGTCTATATCCTACCAGTTAAGAATCTCAGCTTTATGGAAATTAATCTTAATATATTGGTAATATTAGTGACTTTAAGTTCTAGAAGTTTGTATGTCTATATAGTTGATATTTGAATGGATAAATGTACCAATTTCTTAGATGAAACCAAATCAGTTGATGTACTTCCAATTTTCATAGTTAGAGGTAAAAATTTTTTGAGTTAAAATTATGATATGATGGGGGGCACCTGGCTGGCTCAGTTGGTAGAGGATGCAACTCTTGATCTTGGGATTGCGAGTTGGAGCCACACGTGTGGCATAGAATTTACTTAAAATAAAAAAAAAATTATGATCTGATGAGAATTTTTGATAGGATTTATCACTGAGTATCTTTTCCACTAGGAGAATTCTATTCTGAATTAAAATGTGTACTTTATTGTTTTCAAAGACAAAATACAGAACCAAAGAAAAAGGAAATATTCTTAATATAAATTTGGACGAAATGCTTTGCCTTAAATTCTCCAGGAAACTTAGGAATTACAAAGATATTCTTGGCAATGTTCCTCGTTTATCCCACATCCAGGCTTCTACCACTTTGTTCCAGCCACCGCTGAGTGGAGGGTGTGATATAGAATGTGAGGAGACCTTAAAACTATCTGCATGTGTTTGTAAAAATGCAGTAAGAGTGAGGGAGAGATGGCTTAGACTCGCTGCTTTCCAATGCTTTCCCGCCAATTGATTAAACAAACAAAACAACAACAATCCCACAGAATAGAAAACAACAACAACAACAACAACAAAGTAAAATTAACCTACTGTTAAACTACTTAAACTATTGTAACCCACTGGAGCTATTTAAGTGTCTAAACTTACCTTAAACATTCTCAGATACTGCCTTATTGTTTGGGTATTATTTGCTTAGAAAATATGTTTTTTAAAATGATAGTTAAAAGCAGTCTAAATGCATAAGTTTGTACTTCCCAAAAGGAACCCATTTGAAAGAATTAGGTGGCAAAAAGCATATCTTTCTCTTAATAAATGATACCTTTACTATGATATATGCTGTCTGATGATGCACTATATTTACTTTAAATGAAATTCCTTGATGCAATATTGCTTTGATTTATTGGGTGGTTTTTTGATTTAGTAGGAGACAGTTTTAAGTCAGATGGTGAGGCTGATTTACTAGAGAAGGTATTTGATATGATAGATGATGTATCTTCTTCAGTATTCAATAAGTAATGATTCAATAGTGGATGTCTGATTTGGTAAGTGAACTATTAGATTTGATTTTGATCTATTTTCTCAGTAAGAGATACATTTATTTTAATAGTTGATGTATCTATTTTAATGTAAAATGTGTCAAATTTATAACTTCATGTTTTTTTTCTTCACTTGTGATTTATGAACTTTACTAGTAACATATATGTTTCAATTAAAGGTAATATGGAACATTCATTACATTCTACCACTGAGTTAACATACTGCAAACCTATACGAAAGTTTTTCCTTTATTCTGATTAAATGGTTGCAGTTATTAAAGGTGAAAATATATATCTCAGTTCAAGGAAATGTAAGCGTATCTTGGCAGAAAGAAGTGTGTGTGTGTGTGTGTGTGTGTGTGTGTGTGTGTGTGTGTGTCTTTGAAATCAAAGTTAAATTACATTTCAAATTTAGGTCAGTAAATGTCAAATCTTCCCTTTTCCCTTTCACTTCACCCAGGTTGCTACTCAAGTTACTGTTCTCTTTCCATCCTCTCTAGTAAAGAGCTTAGTGATGTTTCTCTTTTTATGAAGAAATGCTGATTAGCCTAGCTACTGCTTTTGGATTTACTCTCAGTTTTTCTCAGCATCATGGCTTACTTGTCTGAACTTTACAGGTTGATAAATGACTTACTATAAACTTTAAACCATAATTCTACTTGAGATGTGTTTGAACCAACATTTGTAACATTTGTTTAAAATATAACCAGAGGATCTATGATTAGAAAAGCTATACACCATTACCACATAAAGCTGGAGTACAAAATATGACTAAGATTTGAGAGAAACAAACAGTCTGACATATATCATCTTAGTGCAGTTTCCTTTAAGTTAATCCTTGTAAATTTGAAGTATAGCTGAAGTTAGTAGTATCAAGGCAATCAGTGTTTTGCCTTTTTTTAAAAAAGATATTCCTCAATTATTTTAGGGAAACTCCAAGTGGTTGAAAACTGGTTCTTGGTTGTAGCAGTAGGTGGAGTTTTGTTCTTGCTTGCTGTTTTTAAGTATAAAGATTGGATGTACATATAGCACATAAACAGATAGATGTATATATGTGATGTTAATATTTCATTTGGAGAGGTGACAACTAGGTTTTGTCAACAGAGTCTCCTTAGATGGGCAATAATGAAAGAAAAGTTTGAGAAATACTGTTGTAGGGGATTAATAAATACATTTTGTTTTAACTATTTTGATTCAGTATATGTTCAAATAGTAGATTGTGCTATATAGCCTCGGTGAGACATAAAACTATCAAGTACACTGTTGATACTAATGATGTAAAAATCTCTTACATCCTCTGTATTTGTTTATAGAATTTCTGTGCCAATGGAGGGTGAGCTGAAACTTAATAGGAATCTACAGGGAAGTCATGTGCTTCCTTTCTGTCACTTAGGCAACCTAAGCCTAGGGGAATAAGCTATAGAAGGCTCATTAGAAATGGCAAAGAGGGACATCATTCATACCCTAATATGTGTTTATGGGTTTTTTTTAATGTTTATTTATTTCTGAGAGAGAGAGAGAAAGAGAACATCAGCAGCAGCAGCGGAGGGGCAGAGAGAGAGACAGAGGATCTGAAGCAGGCTCTGGGCTGACAGCAGAGAGCCCCATGCGGGGCTCGAACTCATGAACTGTGAGATCATGACCTGGGCTGAAGTTGGATGCTCAACCAACTGAGCCACTCAGGTGCCACTGTGTTTATGGTTTTAATGATGCATCTTCATGAAGCCTAGTGCTTAGAGAAACTAGTGCTTAGAGACACTAGTTTCATCTCTTAAAATGCAATCAGTATTTTCTTCTCAAAATAAGAAACTTGCTAAGAAAAATTAGTATAATTAATATAAATTAATAAGATGCATTTTATTCCCAGGGCACCTGGGTGGCTCTGTCAGTTAAGCATCTAACTCTAGATTTTGGCTTGGGTCACGATCTCACAGTTCATGAGTTCAAGCCCCAGGTTAGGATCTGTGCTGGCAGTGCAGAGCCTGCTTAGGATTCTCTTTTCCTCTCTTTCTGCCTCTCGCCCTCTCTTTCTCTCCTTCTCTTGTCATAAATAAACAAACATTAAAAAGATACATTTTATTCCCAGGGGAAACAAGTTATCTTTTTCGAAGGCACCTTTTAGGGGCACTTCAGCCACTTTTCTCTCCCACAATTCAGTGTGTGGACCACTCCCCCAAATGACTCTTAACAATATCCCATCTACATCTATCCTCCACCTTCCTTCAACCTCCTAGATCTACCCTTTACCAAATGCATATTAGTGTATTTCTTGTGTGTTGTCATTTGGTTTCTTCCATTCTGATCTTCTACCCATTATGGTAATCCCACAGGCATGATGAAAACCCCAAGTGGTATAAAACAAAAAGAGAATCTGCCTCAGGAAGCTAGAATAGAAAAGGTGGTGGACATTTATACTTCTCAAATTTTGTCAGTGTTATGTGAACATACCAATACCTCATGAAATACAGAAAAAGCCATCAATATGCACTGCTATTCCAAATAATCTTCAACATGCCCTAGTTGTTTCCTAATCTTTGCCTCAAAGCCTGTTTAGGCTGTGACAAAGTCCTCAGAGAAGCCATCCATCAAACATCCATATCTAAATCAGACCTCTCCTTAAAAGATCTCCTTGAGTCCTGTCTCCACCAGCAAACTTTCAGTGACTGGCTTTTTAATTCCTTGCTTTGTGGAACTCCTTCTGTGCTTATATAGACTCTAATACAGTTAGATTTTCAAACAGACTTCTAGATATATTTTTATGAGTGTTTCCCCCTCATCTTATATAGATCGGATATTTCTCAGGAAAAGTTCGTGTTCTAAAGATATAAGTAAGTTCATAAATGAAGATACAAAATGAAAACCATATATTAGGAGACCCTTAGGCAAGATGCATTGCAGCTAAATGTCTCCCTGCTCTTCTCTCTTACTGTATTCTTAACTATTCTCAGAAATAAAATACGGAGATAGTTAAAAAAACTAAGAAAAATATCTTTGAAAAAGGTATGTTTGAAAAGCAAAAGAGGTAAGATCATTTAAACAAGTAAAGCTGAAACTCAGACTAAATTACATACAGTTTTGCTATGGTTTTGACATCCTTCCTGCCCTTACTTTTTAATAGCATGACAATTTATCCAGTTTCAGTAGTAATATTAAAATGTTGTACCCCTGAAATTCAGCCACAAATGTAAGCCTAAAAGTAGAAGGAATTTTGAATTGTCAGATAGTACATGGATCATTAACCATTTTCAGGAAGAAAGGGTCCAGAAATGCATTTGACATAAGTAAAGTCAAGAACATGATTCATGAGCTTGTTCGAAAGACTCTCTCTGGGTTATTTAAAGTACGCAGATGGAATAGGTTTTTACCAGTTCATTTTTTAAGCAAGGTCATATTTCTTGAAGGGCAGGGATGGTAAAGGGGTATAGAGAATAAAACGCCAGTTTTATGTAACAGTAAATTACTAAGACATGTGACATTTTACAATTTAAAATGATTTTAAAGAAAACTATTCTGAGCTGAATTGTGTTTTTTATAATTCATGCATTGAAGCCCTAACACTGAGTAACTCAAAATGTGACCATATTTGGAGATAGGGCCTTTAAAGTGATAATTATGTTAAAATGAGAGTGGGCCCTAATGTAATATGAGTAGTGTCCTTTTGAGGAGGGGATTAGGTCATAAGGAGAGACTCCAGGGGCTCAGGTACTCAGAAGCAGAACTCCATAAAGAGGAAGCATGAGGGTGGCCATCTGCAAACAAAGGGGAGAGTGTCCCCAGAGGAAACCAACCCTGAGGGCACCTATTTCTGTTGTGAAGGCCACTCAGGCTATGGGTTGTTGTTTGTTTGTTTTTAATCTGTTTGTTTCTGTTTTTTTTTTTTTGTCATGTTTTTATGGCAGCCATATTAGACTAATATAATAATCTAGAAAAATATTCTATTGGAAGCCTGTTCTAAATACTAAAACTTCATTTTCTAAGTATAATTATCTAATAACAATTTATTTTATCTTATTTAAGGGATGAGATGGTCTAAATGTTTGTGTTTCTTTAAAATTCATATTTTGGCAATTCTAACTCCCAAGGTGATGGTATGAGAGGGTGGGCACCTTTGGGAGGTGATTATTTCATGGGGGGTGGAGCCCTCATAAATGTGATTAGTGGCCTTATAAAAACCCCAGAAAAATCCCTTCCCTTTGTCCTGTGAGGACACAGCAAAAATATGGCTGTCTATGAACAGAAAATGGGCCCTCACGAGAGGGCCCTCATGTACAATCTATTGGCGGCTTGGACTCCCCAACCTCTAAAACAGTGAGAAATAAATTTCTGTGGCTTACAAGCTACCCCACATACGGTATTTTGTTATAATAATCCAAATAGACTAAGATAGGTGGTAAAACAAATTTATTTTTGTATAACCAATTAAAAAGTGAGTATTATACAGGTCTTCAATTTTTCAAATATCTACCTTGAAATCAATTTAAAAAAGTATAAGTTAAATAATTTCCTACATATGTCTATATCCTTATTATAATAGGAATGATTGAAATGCAATGAGGCAGTGAGGTTAGAAAATATTATATATATGTAGATATAAAACTTTAACTTTGTTTAACCAAAAATACTCATGTTTATGTGGAAGAGGAGCCCTGGATTAGGAGTAGAAGAAATAGACTCACCATTATTTTAAGAAAATTTGCTCATCTTCCTGGGCCTGCCCTTCCTCAGTAAATCAAACAACTATATCAACTTAGCTCTAATATTCTAAAATAGAATATGCAAGAAAGTACATTTCTTCATTTATCTTTTCAAGAACTCTTAAACGATTATAAAGACATGACTTACAATTAATATAATTGTAAAATAATAATAGCTAATGGAATTATTCACTCCATATATACCGTGAATAGCCAAGTAGGTAATATTATTATTCCCATTTTATATATGAGATAATTGAGACAAAGGGAAATTAAATAACTTTCCCAAGGTGTCAGTTTACAAGCTATAACTAGATCATAAACAATGAGACTCGACAGTCCAAACTATTAGATTTATGCTTTATTGAATAAGATTGAAAATAGTCTTATCTATTATTTTTAGAAATCAATTGAAATGGGTTCATTTCCACACAGACTAGATTTACTCTGGGTCAGAATTACCCTTGAAATGTTAGAAATAGCACATTGTAAAAGGCAGATCTGGTCAGCCTTTAAGGCTGAAACAAGCGTCAAATGAAGATCCTCTCAGTAAATTATACTTATGAGAAATAGTATGTTTAGTATTCTTTACCGTTTCATGTAGTCTTCCCCTTCCTATCTAAGTAATTCTTCTTATAGTCATTAGCTCAAAAGTAGAATTTCCACCCCTTCTTCAGCTGATATATATTAGGTTCCAAGTTTGAAATTGTTTATACTTCATGCTAATTTCATTGGTTTCTGTCTTTCTTACCTTAAATTTTAAAACTGTTTTCTGACTGCTTTTCCTAAGGTTCACAGCCAGTCTTGCTGTGTTCATGAGATTCCAATCGTGTAGCATTTTCCCCTCCCTGTTTCTGGTTTCTCCTTGTTTCTGGTTACTATCCATCACTTCCTTCCTTTTACAACATTTGCAGTTTGGTGTAAATGTTGATAATACTTCCCCCCCCCCCCCCCCCCCGCCCCGGCTTCATTCAAGGATCTTGTTTCCTATTGCTTATATTCTGCCATTCATCATGTTATGAAATTCCTGTCTACTGGATTTTGAACTGTGAAATCTACACTCAGGTTGATTAAAGGATATCAGATAAATGTCTGCTAAATGCATCATTCTGTATTCTGAAAGTATGGCTTGGATATAATTTTTTCTAGAATAATATGACTACTTACTTGTTTATTTGACTATTCCTTTATCAGCACATAATTTTTTCATACTGTGTACATTTTCATCTCTTACAAATGGTATGCTCTTAAAAGTGACTGTCTGAACTTTTGGGACTGGCCATTATGTCATTAATGTGCATTTTATTGATCACTTTTTTATTTGCAATTTTTTTTCTCTAACTGGACTGTAGATATGGGGGCTTCTTGAGGTCTAGTCAATGGCTTCTAAGTTTATATCTCCAGCCAACATTCCTCCTCTGAGACTAGATATTTCTATCATGAAGCCGATTCATTTCTTGCTTTTAGGTGTCCTAGTAACACCTCAAACTCAATGTCTCTGAGGACAAATTTAAAATCCTAGATCTAAAATAAAATCTGCTTGTCTCTTGGTGTTCCATATCTCATTGAATGGGACTATCATTCATCTGATTGAACAACTCTGGAATATAAGAGTAATCCTTGAGTCCTCCCTAAATGTCTCTTGAGTTCTGTAGTCCCACTAAAGTACCCTGTTAGTCTTCTTACTAATTAATGTCCCTCCATTTACTTGGCCCATGCCACCATGTCTCAGAGATTTTGTACCCTGATGCTAAAGCAACCATAGTAACTTAAATGTGACCTGATTATATACCTGTCAAAATCTTTCAGTAGTTCCCCCACTGAATTTAGAATAAACACGAGAATTTAGAATAAAGACCTCAATGCAGGTTCTAATCTTTGTTTATGCTGGAAGGACAACCTTTCCAGCATCAGGCCACACTCTGTGCCCTTCACATCCTGTTCTTCAGTATTCTAGCTTTTTAAACAAACAAACAAACAAATGAATGAACGAACAAAAAACTTCTTTTTAACCTGGCTATGATAATGTTGCTGGTTCAGGTCCAGAGACGACACTGGGTAGCAAAGCCCTACACTAAAAAATACCTGAAAGAAATTGATACTCAAAAGCCTAAATAATAGTCACATTAATGATAATAGCTAACAGTTAAGTAGTACTATGTGCCACGTCCTGCTTTAAGCACTTTATTTATTTTTTTAAATGTAGGTTCATGATTTTCCTACACATGAATTACTTCCAACAAGATTGTAATCTGTCTCACATCAGTGACCTCTTTGGTGATGCACCCTGTAGAAGCTACTTTGGCTCATGAGTTTGCAATTTTATATGCAAAAAGTTAGCAATCATGAAATTGAAATTTATATAAATAATTCTGGAAGACAAACTTGCAGCTGAACTGTGCTTTTGAAAATAATTTTATTTTCAAAGTAAACATATTCATTATATATTATTCATAGAAATATAAAGTCAGCTACCCATGTGTTAGGTTTTTACTTTGGAGTGAATAAACTTTCTTCTTTTTACCTCTTGGCCTCTCTTACTTATTTGTGATATTTTGACTATTATTCATAGTAGATATAAAAAATTTACCAGTATCTTCAAGAAACTTATAGTTAAACAGAAAATTTATATTACTGTTGAGGTTTGCTTCCTGCCCTTTGAAAATTAGAAAATTACTCAGTACAAAAACTACTCAACAGTTCTCATAAAATCAATTTCTATTCTTTTAAGGCAGATTTCTTCTTAATGAAGAGTGTTACTAACATACTTAGAAGCATGGCAGTTTTAAATACTACTTTCATTGATTAGTCCTGCATCCATCTGCCTTCTGAAGGAAAACATTTTTTGTAGATGACCTGGTAGTATCAGTTATGATGGAAAAGCCATGCCACATAAGCTTCTAAAACCAAAACCAAAACCAAAACAACCCACCCAACAAAGGCTAACCCCCACCTAATTCCTCGATTCTCATTCTTTCAACAAATATGTTTTTGAAGCAGACATATGTGCCAGTTAGAAATGTTATAGAAGTTTGGGCTAGTACATCCATCAATAAACAAGAGAAACAAAAATGTTCACCTTCACAGAGCTTACGTTCTACCAAGGGGAGACAGACAATGAAAATAAACATGATGTGTACTCTGTGTCACAAGGTAATGAAAGCTATGGAGAAAACATTTTAAAATCAGAGCAGATATAAAGCCTGTTAATTTAAAAATTAGAGAAGAATAGTAAAAGGAGGGGAGAATATGGGGAATCTAACAGTTTGCAAATGTAAGTGGGGTGATCGAGATAGGACTCAGAAAGTGGTGGTTTTGAGTAAATACATAAAGGAGGTAGAGATGGCAGCTATGTAGCTATCTTAGGGAAGAAAATTCCAGAAAGAGTGAATAGCCAATGCCAAGAATGTAGGGAGGGAAGAAGCCCAAATGTTTGAGAAAGAGCAACGGGGCCACTCCTAGAATAAAGTGAACCCAGGCACTAGAGGCATGAAAGTGATTTAGAGAAGTGAGGGCATGGGGCTGGGGCAGGGAGAACATTAGGGCCTTGTAGGCCACTGTGAGAACTTTGACTCTGAGTCAGAGTGAAATGGATGATCCATTATTGAGTGTTAAGTTAAGGGGTGACATGAGTTTTCTTCCATTTTATTTTATTTTTTTATTTTGAGAGAGAGAGATAGAAAGCAAGTGGGGGAGGGGCAGACAGAGGAGACAGAATCTCAAGCAGGTTGTGTACTGTCCACACAGAGCTCCACGCAGGGCTCCAACTCACCAACTGTGAGATCATGACCTGGGCAGAGATCCAGAGTCGGATATTTAACCAACTGAGCCACCCCGGCGCCCCAATATTTTTCTTACATTTTAAACTCTGTTGGCATCAAGGAGAGCAACAGGGAAACTAAAAAAGAGACAACCTCAGTAATTCTGGTGAGAGATGATGATGACTATGACCAGGGATCCAACAGGCTGACAGTGAAGGTAGTGAAAGGGGTCAGATTCTAGAGAAAGACAGGCCAACACACACACACACACACACACACACACACACACACACACACATAATTACCTTTTTCTTCTATATTATGATAAATTCAGGTGTAAAAAAAAAGTTAGACTGCCACAGAAAACACTTCTTACCCAGCACCTAGATCTTGCAGTGTTTAATATTTTATCATATTTATCTTAGGGAAACATTTGAAAGTAGCAGACATCATATCTCTTCATCTTGCCATACTTCAGCATCAGAAAATTAAGAATTCTGTGATAATACTTACTATCCAGTTTAGATGGATATTGTCAAATTTTGTGAATTATTCTAAAAATATCCCTTACAACATGTATATATATGTAGGCATGTATGTGATTCCAAGTCAGGACTTAATCTGGGTTTAGGCATTGTATTTGAGTGTTAAATCTCTTTTAAATTGTTTCTCATTACATTTCCTTTAAAAAATCAGAACATTTGTCTTTTCTTAATTTTTATGTATTTATTTTTGAGAGAGAGAGAGAGAGAGAGGACACATAAGCACGAATGGGAGAGGGGCAGAGAGAAAGGGAGAGAACCCCAAGCAGGTTCTGCACTGTCAGTTCAGAGTCCAGCATGGCACTGGATCTCATGAACCGCAAGATCATGACTTGAGCCAAAATCAAGAATCAGACACTTAACCAACTGAACCACCCAGGCACCCTAGAACATTTGTCTTATAGAAAATTACCCACATTAGACTTGCCCGATTGTTAATCATAGTATTGTTTAATTTTGCCTGTATTTCCTATAAATTGGAGGTTAGGTTTAATGTTTTGATTAGATTCAGGATAAATATGATTGATGAGATTTCGTCAGTACAGCTATAAAGTTGAAATATGACATATTAGGAAGCACATAATGCCATAGTATCCAAATCTTAGAGATGCTAGAATGCCATGCAGTCCAAAGTCACTTGAGATATCCCTTTATTCTGTTATTATTCTATCAATTTGATGTACGGTTAAATGATTTTGTGTCTGTTGTTTTGAATTGTAAGGTTTGTTTTTATTTCTTATTTTATTTTTGAATGGACAAAAACATTTTCATGGTTCAAAAGTCAAAAGTGTATTAATATACTTGGATAAGTCTTGCTTCCGTCCCTATCTGCTCCACTTTGTAATCTTCCTCTCCTATAGAATAGGGTTTGACAAATTTTGCGAAGGGCCAGAGAATAAATATGTTAGGTGTTGCAGGCCTTACGCAAATAAATGGGGATGCTGATTACAGCTGTCAACCTTAAAAATGAAACAGCCACTTATTTTACTAGCAAAATGAGTTTATTCAGGAATAGCGGAGGAGTTGCAAGTTGGCACCCGCAAGCTGTGGTTAGTGAACCGTAGGCAAGTCCAAAGAGACAAAGGGAAGGAGAGACCTAGCTTTCAGGAGGAAATTGGGGAGGGCTGTTTAGAACCAGTATCATTGGAAAAGAAAAAGAGTTCAAGGTGGTGGTGGTTTCTCATTGGCTGAAAACAGTGGTTAGTATTTAGTTGCAGAGGTAAGAAGGGATCTTCTTTTTCTTAAAAGCAAGAGATGTGGGGCACCTGGGTGGCTCAGTCGGTTAAGCATCTGCCTTCAGCTCAGGTGGTGATCTTACAGTTTATGAATTTGAGCCCTGCATCGGGCTGTGTGCTGACAGCTCAGAGCCTGGAGCCTGCTTCAGAGTCTGTGTCTCCCTCTCTCTCTACCCCTCCCCCACTCACACTGTGTCTCTATCTCTCAAAAATAAACAAACATTTTAAAAAACAGAAGATGAAACTCCTGTAGAAAAAAAGTTCTCCCTTGTCACAATAGTTGTTGCTTTTTTTCTTCCTGCTGGGTATGCAGACTGCAAGAAGTGGTACATGTATGAAAGCTCCCGCTTCACGGCTTCCTGACTCAAGCCATGGGGTGAAATAGCAGTTTTGGGGAGGCCATTGCTTCCTAAAGGGGACTTTTTAAGTTTTTTTTTTCTTCTTTAATGTTTGTTTATTTTTGAGAAAGAGAGAGAGACAGAGCACCAGCATGAGGGGCAGAGAAAGAGGGAGACACAGAATCCGAAGCAGTCCCCAGGCTCTGAGTTGTCAGCACAGAACCGGATGTGGGGCTTGAACTCACAGACAGGGAGATCATGATCTGAGCCGAAGTTGGAAGCTTAACCAACTGAGCCACCCAGGTTCCCCCTAAAGGGGACTTTTTTTTTTTAAAACCTTGCAAAGAAGTGTAAACCCATTTGTACTTCCCTTAGATTCAGGAAGACAGATAACAGTTAGATAAGAAAAAATACGTGGTGGGGCAACAATTTCACCATTGGTAAAGGGAGGCATTCAGCTAAGCTAATATGGTTTCAACCGGGGAAAGGTTGAAACAAGGTATGGAAACACCTGGTCCTAATAACCTAACCTGGTGAGTAACATCCATAGGCTTGTGGGTATAATTGGCAGTGGCATTTGGGAATAAAGAGAAATGAGTTACAGCTAAGACCAAGGACGTTGTCCTCTGACCATGTGAACAGAGTGACGTTTCCAGTGACAGACCCAACAGTCAGATTTTCGTCTTTTGCAATAGACTGAGAAATGCGGATCAGAGCATTGTGTCTCCAAGAGAAAGAGGGCAAAAACAAGGTAAGCAGCAGTGAGAAAAAGGTATGCAGTTCTGACCTGGTCATTTTGGGAAAGTTGTCTCTTTTAGCTGTCATCTGCTTTAATTCCTGGAAATCTTCACATTCAGGTCACCAGTTGGTGTGCAGGTTCAGTCGGCCTTTGGTACTTTCTTCATATGTGATATGTGAACCCAAGAATCTATTACTTGGAGTTTGGTAGCACAGAGGTTGTTAACAGTACCTGATAGGGCTTTTCCAACAGCGTTGAAGAGAGGCTTTTGGAGGCTTTGTTTCTGTTTTTTTAGTAGACATAATCTCTGGGGTTGTAAGGTGTGATTGATGCTTAAGGTCTTTGTTTCCCGGGAATGTGCTGCAAAGAAATTGCTCTACCAAAGCATGGTATTTTTCAACAGAAGCAATTAAGCCCTTACAATATTAAAATTTACTTCCTTTGTCAAGTGTGGGTCAAAAGCAGCATCCAGGTGCATTGGGCATCCTGTGATTATCTCAGAACGAGAGTATTTTTTTTATTGGAATATAATGACATGTAATAGTTTTTGGTAGACATCATAGTGATTTGTTATCTTTATACGTTGCAAAATGATCCCCACAGTAAGTGTAGTTATCATCTTCACTGTACATAGTTATTGTAATATTATTGACTATATTCCCTGTGCTGTTCATTAAATACCCATGACTTATTTATTTTATAGCTGGAAGTTTGTACCTCTTAATCTCCTTCACCTATTTTACTTCCTCTCCTCCCCCTTCTGGTAACCAACAGTTCCTTTCCTGGATCTATGAGTCTTTTCTCTGATTTGTTTAGCTTGTTGTTTTATTTTTTAGGTTCCATGCATAAATGAAATCATACAGTATTTTCTTCATCTGTATGTCTTATTTCACTTAGCATAATACCCTCTAGGTCCATCCCTGTTGTCACAAATGCCAAGATTCCATTATTTGCTATGGCGAGTAATATTCCAGTATATCTATCTATCTATCTATCTATCTATCTATCTATCTATCTATCTTACATCTTCTTTATTCATTCATTTGTCCTTGGATACTTAGGTCATTTCCATATCTTAGATATTATAAATAAGTTGCAGTGAACATGGAAGTGAGTGTATTTTTCAAAGTTGTGTTTTTATCTTTAAATAAATACCCAGAAGTGTAATTACTGGGTCATATGGCAGTTCTATTTTTAACTTTTTGAGGAACCTCAATGCTGCTGTCCATGTTGGATGCACCAGTTTATATCCCAACCAAAAAGGATAGACGTGAGATTTAGAAGAACTAA
This sequence comes from Prionailurus viverrinus, assembly GCF_022837055.1. Lineage (NCBI taxonomy): Eukaryota > Metazoa > Chordata > Mammalia > Carnivora > Felidae > Prionailurus > Prionailurus viverrinus. The sequence continues at coordinate 185,291,469 of NC_062561.1, read as the reverse complement.
TGGCAGTGCTTTTGGCCAGAGTAGTTGAAGGGTTTCTACGAATTTTCCTAATTGAGTGTTAATGATGCTATTAGTACATTCATTGAGGGTGGTAGGCACAGTGAAAAGATCCTAATGAGATCTTAGCTGTAGAGGAGGCAGTGGCCTATCAGAAAGAAGAGTGGATTTTTATTGAACTTCTGCAAATAATGAACTATATTGCCATTTAAAAAAGTACTCAAGATTTTCCAAATTCTGTAGGGATCAGGTAGGAAAAAGAAAACATTTCATCTTTGTTCACAAAAATTTTACCAAATTGCTATAAATCATAGATAGCTTAAGAGAAACAATTTTCTTAAATCAAATTCAGTGTATCACCTTAAAGTTAGCTGTATTCCAGAGTACTTTCCAGAGTCCTTTCCGTGAATTTCTTGGTAGATAAAACTGATGCTTTTTGTAAAAGCATCAGTATGAAACAATAACTGTCTATAAGTAACAAAATACTTAAGTACCTATTATTAAATATCTGATGAGAGCTTCTTATCATGGAATTGTCACAAGGATCTGCTTATTTTTGTGATGTAAATTTTAAAATGATGACTGAAAACATTCTATCAGGTCATACCAGATTTCTAGGAATGTCACTCAAGTTCTGGAACATTTACATACCTATACAGATGTAACGTAAGGGAGCCTGAGTATTCTTATTTCACAATGTGTCCCATGTAATTTAACATGTTAACTAAGCCTAATTAGTTTAATATTGCTCTTTTACAAGGAGAGAGAACACATATTTTGAGATGTTCCAGGATCTTCTGGAAGAACCCAAAGATAGCTCAACGTCAAAAACACTTGTTGATAGTTTCTCTGTTTTTGAATCTCACTTCTGATCACCATGTAATGTCATCCTTAAAAATAAAATAGCTGAGTTTTTGGTTTTTAATTTTTATTTTTATTTTCTTATTTATTTTTTTTTGCTAGCAAAACAAGTTTATTGGGGAATAGCAGAGGAATTGCAAGTTGGCATGTGCAAGCTCTGGTGAACCATAGGCAGGTCTGCAGAGACAAAGGGAAGGTCAGCTTTTAGTTTTCAGAAGGAAATTTGGGAGGGATGTTTTGAACAGAAGTTTACTGGGGAAGAATTAGAGTTTAAAGTTGTGGCTGCTTCTCATTGGCTGCAGACAGTGGTTAGCACATTGTTGCAGAGACAGAGAGGGATCTTCCTTCTTTTTCTTAAATGCAGGAGGTGAAATCCCTTTGTGAAAAATGCCCTCTCTTGTCAGTATAATTCTTTCCTTCCTTTTTCCTGCTGGTTATGTAGGACATAATGAGAGGTATGTGCATGAGAGCTCCCTCTTCAGGACTTCCTGACTACATTTAAATGAGGTTTCCTTTATTTATTTTCACACTGTAAAACTTAATTTACAAAAAACATTTGGCTATAGATAGCCATTTTTTAAAAATTAGCTTCTGCCTTATTCTTCTTGTGTTTCTTTTTGCATCTTATTTTTCTTCTTTAAACAAAAATAGCATAGTATATGCATTGTTCTGCACTTTGCTAATTTTACTTAAATCACACATACACAGAAACACACTAGCACAATATCCATGCATGACATTTTCCTTATTCTGTTTTGTAACTATACAGTATTTCATTATGTACATATGCCATCATTTATCCAACCGATCTCTTATTGATGGGCATTTGGATTGTTTTCAGTCTTTTGTAACTGAATAATAACTGGCTTGTGAGATATATGAGATATATTATTCCCAGAGTAGAGATGTATCACCTCTAGAAGTAGAATTATTGAGCCAAAAAGGAAACATACCTGTAATTCTGTTTAATATTGCAAAATGCTACTTCACATAGACCGTACCATTTCGCACTGCCAATGTCAACCACATGAACGTTCCAGTTTGTCCATAGCCTTGACAACAGACTGTGCTGTCAAGTTTTTGAATGTTTTCCAGCTTGATTTATGAGAAATAGTATCTCAATGAAGTTTTAATTTTCACTTATTATGAGTGACATTGAACATCTTTTTTTATACATTGAAGGGCCATTAGCTGTTCTATTTCTGTGAACTGTCTGTTGTTTTTGCTCTCTTTTTTATTTGGCTCCATGAAGTATTTTCAATTAGAGCCAGTGGGCTTCTTAACAGATTAGATGTGGTGTGTGAAAAGAAAAATAATTCAAATACAGCTCTAAGGTCTTTATAATGATAAAGCTGGTATGGAAAGGGTGTATTTCGAGCAGGGTCAGGTCATCAGGTCAAGGGAATTGAGATTTCAGTTTGGGCCATTGTTGAGGTAATGTTGTTCATTAGATAGCCAACTGGAAAAATGGAGAGAGGCATTTGGACATATGATAGACATGGGTATGGTAGAGAGGCCTGTGCTAGAGATAGAAAGCTAGGAATCATTTAGACTGAGATGCTGGTGAATGCCATGAGGCTGATAAGGTCATAAGGCGACTGTGGAAAAGAGAAAAAAAACAAGGATTAAATTTTGAGTGCTTGACATTAAGAGTTAAAGAGAAGAGGAAGCTCCAGTGAAGCATCAGTGAGATAGAGAAAAACCAGCAGAATGTCGTGCCCTGAAACCAAATAAAACCCTGTGTCAAAGAGAAATGGGTGACTCAGGCTGGTAATCGGCCAAGAATATGAGGATACATAATTTAACATTGATAAATTGGAAGTTCTGTTTTCCCCAGAGGGGGAGCTTCAATTCGGAACCTTCTCCTTCCACCCCCCAATTTGGCCCGGCAGGCTCTTTGTCAGCTTTAAAATTTATTTGCACATATACCCATAAATAAAATAAAATCACATAAGTAAAATTTATTGGCACAGTGAAACCTTCTCTAGACTTCCAGACAAGCACATGGCCATAATTTGCTTTCTCTGCCCCCAGAATTTCACTGCCTAGAATTTATTAGTCTCTCTTAAAGCACTTTCTCTGAACATTAGAATGCAAGCTCTCTGAGGGAAGGAGCCATGTATCTTTTTTATTTTTATTTTTTTGCAACTTAATTACAAGGTACCTTTGTAGTTAGAAAGCAGTCACTGAATATTTATTGAATAAGTGCCATTACATCTATGTATTCCTTCCTGGGCCATCAGCACATGTGTCAGTTATTTAAGTGCCCTCTCTTATCTTTAGTCATTAGTAATTTTAAGGCCTGCTTTTCATAAGTAAAAACTGTATATACCAGATGTTTTAATGATGGCAATATGATGCCATTTTGGGGTGAGCTGTCAGTGGGAAGTATTGGTAGCTGCACACCACAACCCCAGATGGAAAATGATGATTTTATAAGTGAAAAAAAAAAGTGTCAGGAAATGAGTAAGTCTTCTGTACACAACTCATTTTTAGTGTAAGTACACATCTTTCTAAGAAAAATCCATATAAATCTCTTCGGAGAAAAAAAGGAAGAGAAATGCTCCATCCTCTAAAAGAACTGTTAGTGGAAGATAAAACACATTGTCTTTAAAAATCAGACCTGTTATTTGACTTAAGCATTGCCCTGTTTGTAAATAGGATAGCAGTGACATCATGATCATCCAAGTGGTAAAATCCAGCCGCTTAAGGGGTTACAACACATCAATTTTTAACTTAAAACTTAGATATTTTGAAAATTCCCAATTGTGACTGTTGGTGGAATCATGTTTGAGGGAATGCTAGGGAAGATAGATGTAGATGAATGTGCAGGAATGTGTGAAAACAGGAGATAAAATGTAGTAAAATGCCATGAGGCTTCAGAGAAAGGACATATTAATACTGAGTGGGGTGAGAATGAGTATGAATTCTTTTTAAAAAAATTGTTTTTAGTGTTTATTTATTCTCGAGAGAGAGACAGAGACAGAGTGTAAGTGGGGGAGAGAGAGAGGGAGACACAGAATCTGAAGCAGGCTCCAGGCTCTGAACTGTCAGCACAGAGCCCAACCCGGAGCTCAAACTCACAAACTGTGAGGTCATGACCTGAGCTGAAGTCGGACGCTTAACCAACTGAGCCACCCAGGCACCCCTAAAGTATGAATTCTATAACCTAATGTTTTAAGATGGACAGGGCTGGCCTTATCAATGAGTGATGTGCACAGTTGGACAGGGCTGCATACTTAGAAGGGCCTCATGCTTGGTTTAGTGCTCTCTTGCCATCTTGAAATTCTCAGTAATACTTGAACTTGAAATTCTGAACACTAACCTGCATTTTCATTTTGCACTGGGACTCACACTATGTGGCCAGACTTGAAGACATTTAATGGTGAGAAGGATCACTGTAAGGAACTTAATAACACAAGCAAAATATTATTAGGGGTCTGTAAGTTCAATTATATTACAGTAAAAGTTTCATAGAGAAGCCAGAGTGTTTTTCAAAAGAAAAGGAATTGTGTTAGGTGTGAACTTGAACAGCACAGTACAACTCATTTCTCGTCACTCTCATCTGTCACCTGTCCTTCCAGGTGCTAATTCATTAGTTCTAAAATAATGTTGAGTTTGTGAAGCTGCAATTTATAACATTTCCATATATCTATCTATATGTATTTTAATTACTGGGTTCTGATTTGCACAGCTTGATCGATGCTGCAATGCTAATATCTTCAGGATTCACGATTCACTTCATCATGAGTTAATTATGCAAATGAAATCAAAAACCAGAGGAAGAGAAAGGGAGAAGAAAAAACATAAACAAAGCCCCAATAACCTGTACTGATTGCTTGCTATCTCTCTCTTTTATCATATCCCACCTAAACAGCCTTGTGACTTCCTGACTATCGAAGACAATACCTTGGATGTGTTCAAACTTCTAAGTGTTCTTTAGTAACTATGCATAGTGAGAATTACTATTTTGTGGCTAATATCCACAGTCAAGACTTGTTTGAATACTGTTTATTTTGCACATAAATGTGGAACAGTGAAGAAATGAGTGAATAGAGCATACGATTCCTGCATGGAATATGACGGATATTGTTCATTTTAATAAGAATTGACCAGTGTGGTTATGATGGAGTCATTGTTCAATTGTAGCTCATTTTAAAATGTAAATGATTTCAAGTGGATTGCATTAACTTCAGGTAGATAGTCTCAGTAATAATAGTGTAGTGCACCATATATTCATTCACACAGTTGTCAAGAAACAAACCTAACCCATTTCTTATTAAAAAATGATCATGAATAATGAAACCTAGTGTTTATAGCAGCCTTATCAACAGTAGCCAAATTATGGAAAGAGTCCAAATGTCCATTGACTGATGAATGGATTTAAAAGATGTGGTATATATAAAACAATGGAATATTACTCAGCCATAAAAAGAAGGAAATCTTGCCATTTGTAGTGGTGTGGGTGGAGCTAGAGAGTATTATGCTAGGCCAAGTAAGTCAGAGAAAGATAAATACCATGATTTCACTTACGTGTGGAATTTAAGAATGAACATAGGGGGAACATAGGGGGAAAAAAGAGAGACAAACAGAAAACAGACTCTTAACTGTAGAGAACAAACTGAACATTGCTGGAGGGGTGATGGGTGGGGGGGATGGCCTAAATGGGTGACAGGTATTAGGGAGGTCACTCGTGATGCACACTGGATGTTGTATGTAAGCGGGGAATCAATAAATTCTACATCTGAAACTAATATTACACTGTATATTAACTAGCTGGAATTTAAATAAAACTCAAAAAAAGAAAAAATGGATTTGGAAAAAATCATGTAGAATCCACTGAGCTTTTAGAAAAGGAGAAAAAGCAGTTCTATGGAGAATGGATGGTCTTTTAAACAAATGTTACTGGAACAAGATGCAAAAAATGAATTCACACACTGACCTTACAACTTGCTTAAATATTAACTCAAAAAGGGCAATAGACGTAAATGTAAAATACAAAACTATAAAACTTCTGGAGGATAAAATAGAGAAAATCTAGGTGGCATTGGTTTGACAATGAAGTGTTAAATATACCACCAAATGTATAATCCATGAAAGAAAAAAATTGATAAAATGGACTTGATTAACATTTAAAACTGCTTTGTGAAAGACACTGTTAAGAGGATGAAAAGACATGCCACAGATGGGAGAAAATATTTGCAAAGCACATATCTGATACAGGACTTGTGTCTGAAATATGCTAGGAGTTCTTGAAACTCAACAATAGGAAAACAAACAACCCAACTAAGAATTGGGCAAAAGATCTCAAGAGATACCTCTTGAAATATGGAAATGGAAAATAAGCATATGAAAGGATGATCAACATCATATGTCATGAGGGAATTGTAAATTCAACAATAAGATAGCAACACACACCTATTAGAATGGCTAAAATCCAAAACACTGACAATACCAAATGCTGGCAAAGATGTGGAGCAGCAGGAACTCTCATTCATTGCTGGTGGGAATGCAAAATGGTACAGCCACTTAGGAAGACAGTTTGGCAGTTTCTTGCAATACTAAACATAGTCTCACCATATGATGAATCAATCATGCCTGTAGGTATTTACCCATACAAGTTGAACACTTATGTCCATGTAAAATCTTGTACATAAATGTTTATAAAACAGCTTTATGCAAAGTTTCCCCAAATGAAGAGCAACCAAGATGCCTTTCAATAGGTGAATAAATAAGTTCATTGTGTGGTATATTCATACAATGGAATGATATTCCATGATACAAAGAAATTAGCCAGTTTCAGGATAAAGCCACAAAAAGACACAGAGCAGCCTTAAATGCGTGTTATTAATTGAAGAGAGCCAGTTTGAAAGTGCTACACATGGTAAATGATTATGACTATGTGATATTCTGAAAAAAGACAGTATGGTGAGAGTAAAAAGATCAGTTGTCACCAAGGTTCAGATGGGAGAGGGCAGAGAGATGATGAACAGGTAGAGCAAGGGGGATTTTTAGTGCAGTAAAATTACTGTTTGATGGTGAAATTATGGCTGCAGGACATTGTGTTTTTGGCAAAACCCATAGAATGGACGACACCAAGAATGAACCCTAATGTAGACTTTGGGCTATAGTTTACAATAATATATCATTATTAGTTCATTAATTGTAAGAAATGTTCCACACTAATGCAGGGTGTTAATAATAGGTGAAAGTATTCAGGAGGTTGAGAGAGAGAAGGGGGTGTATGGAAACTCTCTGTACTTCCTACTCAATTTTTTTATAAACCTAAAAGTTCTCTAAAAATAAGACGTATTCATTAAAGAAACAACCAGGGATACTTCTAAGGATACTTCTTCAGACTGATTATTTAGACTAAACATCATGAATTTTAGTGAACATAATATTACATTTAATTAAATATGTATATATTTTTAGGAATTGAAAATTTATAAAGAAAGAAAGTTGTATCTCAGTCATTATGGTTGGAAACTGGAGTCTTGACCCTAGTCTCATAGCTTACTAACATTTTACATTAGTTAAGTTTAGGTGTCTTCTTGAACTTTACTTTCCAGACCCACGGAAAGATAAATAGTGATGCAGAGGGTTTTTCCAGGCTTCAGAAGAGGCCTTATGGACAATTTTCCCAGTATAGGAATTTGCCTTTTAGGCTCAGAAAAAATGAAGATGTGACAGTGGCTCCTCTGAGAGTGATGTATAAATGCAGACAGTACCTTTGTCATTTAGAAAAGGAAATAATTATTTTGAATTTGGAATATTCAAAGCCTTTATGCCACCTCATTTTCTTCTTAAAGGTAGATAAAAAAAACCTAGGTCAATATTAGAAGGTTTCTTGGAGGACATCAGCTTAATCAGGTCAGAGAAAATTCCACAAATAGAAAGTTTAAGAGTGTCAGGAAAGAGTGCCCTAACTCCTCTGTGTTACATTGGGAATGCCCTTTCCTTGGGACTGGATAAGTGAGGCTCCCGATTACTGTGATGGCCATGTCTGTGTTTGCTCAGCAGTCTCTTTTCCCCACATTTCCATAGGCCTCCAAACCTCCTTTTGAGTAATATATTTCTTAGGTTGATGATCATATCTTCAACCAAGAAGGAGAGTCTCTAAGAGAACTTTAACTCCCTTAGAGCCACTTTAAGGGAACTTATGTGTTATCTAAGCTCTTACAGACTCTATGCTGATGGAATTATGTTTTACCTACAATCTTCTATTGATGACTTGGGTTCAAACTTGGCTCCACTTCTCTACCACTTGTCTCTCCTATCTATTTGACCTTAAGCAATTTGCTTAACTGTCTGAGCTTTAGTTTGCTTTCCATTAATTGATGCTAGTAGCAATTACTGTTTTATATTAGCTTTTTTAAAAAGTGAGTGATAAGAAAATAGAGCATACAGCTCAGTTTCTGGTGTCAATTAAACACTCCATAAATATTATCTGTTTTATTACTAAAACCAAGCTTATTTCAAAGTTTGGGGGGATGTGTTGCCTTGGCTTCAAGTAATGGATCAAATATATGACTATAGTCTTTGCAGGAAAGAGTGTTTTGGCCATCGTTCATTGTTTCTCTGGAATCACAATTTATTTTTTTTTTTAATTTTTTTTCAACGTTTATTTATTTTTGGGACAGAGAGAGACAGAGCATGAACGGGGGAGGGGCAGAGAGAGAGGGAGACACAGAATCGGAAGCAGGGTCCAGGCTCTGAGCCATCAGCCCAGAGCCCGACACGGGGCTCGAACTCACGGACCGCGAGATTGTGACCTGGCTGAAGTCGGACGCTTAACCGACTGCGCCACCCAGGCGCCCCTGGAATCACAATTTAGACTTGGGAGTGCCAGGACTCTCCCTAGAAGCCCCTCTGGTTTAGAGAATATGTTGATTCACATACTACGAAATATGAATCAAGCAATACACTAAACTGCCTCTGGCCACAGTGAATAAATGGATAACTTCGGCACCATGCTACAGAAATAAGATGGGCAAGATGAGTAGTCAAAAAGAACTTGGATATGGGAGGATGAGTATGAGAACGAAACTGGAAGAAAGTACCGGTGGGTACCAACCAGCCTCTGAACCTTTGGATCAAGCCATGTGGGAGAGCGTTGGGCCTTTTCGCTTAGATGAACCAACACTGTTTCTTTTCTTAAACTAATTTGGGATGGATTTTCTGTTACTTGCAAACTTAAGCTTCTTAACTGATACAGCTTATAGCACAGGGCTTTTTTTAAGACTCAAATAAAAGAACACATGATAACACTTAGTAAACTGGTAAAAATGGAATGAAATATGTAATAATGCAGCACTTTTGCTATGCATTTTAAAGTATAATCCTTACCACTAGAATATTGTTAATTAAAGGAGAGAGAAGAGAGGTAACGTTACTGTTTCTTACAAAGCAAGGCAGAGCTTCTGTTTCTCTTCCTTAGAGGGAGGCCTCAGAGCTGAAAACCAAGCTGAGGAGTCTCTTGTGTAGCCACTGGCAACTCAGCTGTAAGAAAGCAGTCCCCTGAGTGTGGGAAGAGGTGGGGCTTGACCACATGGCAGCAAATTTCCTGTCACTGAGGGCATTGCAGCTGTGCCTCCTGATACCTTGGTCTACTTATGGATTTCAGATCCCTTGAGAAAATAAGTAGAGGGGCCATGTACACTCTGGGAGGGGGGAATGAGACCACTCTTGAGCAAGAGCTCCACTGACTATGTAAAATTATTTCATACATTGTTTTTTCTCCTACAAGGTCTGACTCCAATTCCTATGGGAAAGGGACAGTGTGTGTATATTTCAATTAATAAGCCTCAACCAACGCTTCTTTGGTGTGATATGACTCACTAGAATTATTTTGTGGTTTGAACTGAATCTATGTGGAGACTTAAAATAATCACTAATAACAATTGCGAATGTTAATTTTTGAAATATAACAAAGTTGTGGAAAAATATATGTATATGATATTTCTAGGTATGCTTCTAATTTCTCAAAAATGAACTTAATTTTTTTCTGTTATTAAATGTAAAACTTTTTAAAATTTGGAATACTTTTTATTCGATGGTTTTAGCTTCATTTGTCTATAAAGAAGAAATGTTTAGAGAGGCCATTGTAAATCTGAGTAATAGAAATTTATGGCTCATTTTCATTCTCCAGTCCCAATGCTAGATTTACAATTTTTGGATCAAGATAATGATTTTAACTTAACAGATTTTCTTTAAAACTCTTATTGAATTATATATATATATATATATATATATATATATATATATGTGTGTGTGTGTGTATGTGTATGTGTGTATGTATACATACATACACATATAGACACATATACCATATATAACATAATACATATATAATAGATATAAGTATATATGTATGTATATAGTAAATATTGTATTTAATAAATATAAGTATACATGTAAGCATTTATATATCCATCTTTTATTATCTATCAATAATTTTATAATTACATATATCATCATAAAATTATATACATATATAGACATATATGACTATCTCTATCTATCTGTCTATATATCAACTCCAGTTAAATAAGCTATTTTGTCCAGTTTGACTCCTATTAAATATTTTGCACTTAAAAAATACTAAAGCTTGAATTTAAAATGCACCCTGAAACATTAGCACACTCCAGTAAAAGAAGCCTCAAAGGATGATCAGAACAGGAGTCTATAAATGAGTAGTTAATGGTAAAAATTTTCACAGAGGCTACTTAGAATAAACCTGTAGCACTGGTAGAAGAATTTTCGACTAAGAGACCTCTCTCTCTTAGTCATTTTCATTCCTTCTTCCTCCTTGCCATCAAGGTCCCCATGCTTAACCTGACTTTTAGTAAGCACCTAGTAGTGCCTCTTGCTGTAGTCTTAAACATCTCTTTCCCTGTTAAAATCTAATTATCCTTGTATCCTTCTCTAAGAACCTTGCAAGAAAACCTATGCGATAACATCAGTTAATTAGCTCACATAATTGTGTTAATGGTTTAGGATTTTGTTTGTTTTTTCTTATTTTGAAAATTGTCTGCTGGGAGTATTTGTTTTTCAAAAGAATACTCCTAGAGGCTTGAAGACAATACCATAGGTTAAATATGGCCGGTAAGAATTTATGAGGCCTGGGAGAGAGATACATTATGAAAGCTTATGGGGAAGCAATCTTTTATAACATTTCTCAAATTGTCCTAAGTAGACAGCCTCTTTCTTCTCTGTTCACACAGAAGATAGATCCTAATTCAAAACTGCTAAACCTTTTTGATGGTGTTACATCATGAAGTCTCCATAATGTATAAAAAAAAAAAAGAAAAGAAAAACCAACTAAAAGTAGGAAATAGAATGTGAAGAGATGAGTAATATTTCTGTCTTTCACAGGAATTCATGGCTCAGATACAGGGTCACTGAGATTTCAAACCTGGCACATTAGTAACAGCACAAGACAAACAAAACACAAAATGGACATGACAAATTTGATTTATTCCAGGCAGAGATTTACCAACCGAGGGATAGCTATTGTGATATGAAATTATAAATGCTACCATCACATGCTGGAGAAGATAAACAGTCACTTATTCACTTTGATTCTTCCATGGCTAAATTTAAACTGGAAAAATGCTTTCCACTTATGTGCATTTAAAGGTTAAATCCTATGACCAAGGTAAAACTACGTACTAAAGCAATGTAGTTTGATCTAAGTAGTGCGGCTAAACCTTCTCCCTGTCATTCCAATAGAAGTGATTCATTCCTTGGTTGTAAGTCAAGACATTTGATCATTATCAGATTATTTATTTATTTTTTGATTAAACTCTTTTCTGCCTCATGCAAGACCAAGCTCATTTAAATGAGGTCAAGATCTTAGCTGATTCCTGAATGTGTTATACAGTTTTCCTCTTTCAGATAACTTCTTTCCATCAGGTGCTTGCACTTGGAGAAATTTTTATACATTTCCCCAAGGAAATGGGAGGAGGAGGTTGCTAAAAAGGTTAGTGGTTGAATCAGTAGTTAAATTATCTTCAAATGTTTAATAGTCCTCTAAGGTATTATAGTTCTCTGTGGATCTATTTGTCTCTTATTATCAATTTTGGGTGACTAATTTTCTTCATGAAAGAAATGGAAACTCTGCTGGCCAATGCAAAGTACGTTTAACTTTCATTGTTGATGTTTCCATTGGTGGGATAATCAGTGTAATTATTAACATTATCCTAGGTAGGGCTAAATGGACTCAAAGTTCATAAAATGACCAGGATTTTCTTCAAAAGTTCAAAACTATTTTAAAAGCTCTACTCATATTAAATGTTTATTGAGGCCAATCACAGTTAATCAATAATGTCCTTAAAAATATATAACTGAGAAAAGAAACAAATAAAATATTTTGACTTAGGCATTTATAATACTATCAACAATTAAAACTTTAGTCAAGAAGTTTTAGTCACAGGGGCGCCTGGGTGGCGCAGTCGGTTAAGCGTCCGACTTCAGCCAGGTCGCGGTCTCGCGGTCCGTGAGTTCGAGCCCCACGTCAGGCTCTGGGCTGATGGCTCAGAGCCTGGAGCCTGTTTCCAATTCTGTGTCTCCCTCTCTCTCTGCCCCTCCCCCGTTCATGCTCTGTCTCTCTCTGTCCCAAAAATAAATAAACGTTGAAAAAAAAAATTAAACAAAAAAAAGAAGTTTTAGTCATGAAATATGTTAACTACGCACACTAGACATTCAGGTACACAGAGCCCCTTTTTGACAGAATGAAATGGTATTAGTGAAATACATTGTATTCTCTATGATTCTTCTGGTTGAAATGATAGAGACCAAATTAAAACGAATTTTAAAGCAACAAGTGCAATTTATTGGCTGATACAGTCCAGGAAAAAGTTGAATGGCTAACTCTAACAGAAAATGCACTTGTGCTGCCTGGTGTTAGTATACGTCAACTCAGGAAACCAGATGCCATTGGTATCCCTCTTGGCCTCTTATCTCTGCTCTTCTCTCTCACTAACAGACCAGCTTTTCCAGGGGGTAATATTGGAAATGAAACCTCTCTAGCTAGTAACAACGGAAAGATATTTATTACATTTATTAAAACTGCATGGATTATTAGGGAAGCGGAAAAAATAGAACCTTGGCTGAATTTCCAGGAACTTTCAAAGGCGCATTGCAGAACTAGGCCACCAGGGGCGCTGCTGCCTCCATTTGTACTGGGAAATTTCCAACCAAAGTGGAAGGCACCCGTGGAGCTACTGATTGTAGAACCTCTGCCCCTGCTCTACTCCACAGTGATAAAACCTATGTCTCACACCATGGCTCTTTCCCCAGAAATTCAGTTTTCAAACCATGTCTCATCCAAATACACTTGATTAGCAAAGTCCAAACCCTATCTAGAACCCTACCCAAATGGTAGTTTGAGCTCCCTAGCTTCAGTAGTTTAAGAAGGTACTCCAGAAGGATGTTGAAATGGATAAAGGATATTGAGTAATGCACAATACACATTTTAATTATGAAATATGCCTGTGATGTCTTACGTTTCTTGTTTAAAGATTTAATTATTAGAAAGAGATTTACTCAGTTCTCTTGGAAGTTTTAAAATTCACAGGGAAGAGCCTCAGAATTTATCTCTTCTTCCATTGATATTAAGCTCTAGACTAATTATGTCAATGGAAAAGGTCAGCTTATATAAAATGCTCATTCTTATGGTGACGATGCTGATAGGAGCCATAGTTTCTGGAAAAAGAGTGCTGGACCAATAATTTCATGTGTTCATATGTGTTCGTGTGTGCATATATATATATATATATATATATATATATATATACATATGCATGAATTTCATGGATATTTATATTTTCAGATATCTAAATTCAGATTTATTATAGTGAATAGTAAATGCTAAGTAAGTGATAGTGTTATAGAAATTTGGAGTTCAGAGATGATATAAAAGTTATTCAAGAATGTTTTCTGCTGCTGCGCCTTCAAGTTGAACATTTCTCAGGCAAGGGTCCGAATATAAGCAAGGTGCAATTTGGGGATCATAACTGACACTACCTAGAGGGAGAGAATGGGAGAAATTTTGGAAAGGACAACTTGAATCCAGATTTTCCTAGCCCTTGAAGTACTGGAAAACTTGATATTCTCTTCTAAGTAATGTATTATTCACAAAGGCATTAAACATTATTTTTGAAGGTTAATCTAGTAGTGGTATGAAAGACAAGTTTGGAAAAAAAACAGATGCAGAAAGACTGGAAAAGGTAATAATGCAATTACTTATTCTAGGGATGAATTGAGGCAACTGAACAAGGATGGTAGAAGGAACAATGAAGATGAGGCAAATAAATTGTGGGGTTTTTTTATCAAACAGTTTTAAAAGTATAACATTTCTTATTTCACGTTATTTGGAAATGTGTAAAACTTCTTGATGTAAAGAAACATAAAAATATTAAAACTTTTTTTTTTAATTTTTTTTAACGTTTATTTATTTTTGAGACAGAGACAGAGCATGAACGGGGGAGGGGAGAGAGAGAGGGAGACACAGAATCAGAAGCAGGCTCCAGGCTTTGAGCCATCAGCCCAGAGCCCGACGCGGGGCTCGAACTCACGGACCGTGAGATCGTGACCTGAGCCGAAGTTGGACGCTCAACCGACTGAGCCACCCAGCCGCCCCTAAAACCTTATTTTTAATGAAGAAACACTTTATATTGCTACCTATATTTAACAAAGTGGTAAATTTAAGTTTGGAAAGCTACAGAGGTTAGATAAACGAAATTTTCCAGAGCTAAATTATACAAGTTACATTACTGAACAGGAGCTAACAGCCTTCCAATTAGAGAAGGGGAGAAGCAGAGTCCCTGGAAATTGGTTAGGTAGTCAATATTTCAGTGTTCCATTTCCAAGGAAAGCAGGCTTAGAAGGAAGATGCATGAAGTGTCATAAGTTCTGACTTCTTTTGTCTGGTATCAGAGGGAAGACTTGAAAAGCTCACATTTCCTAGGGGAAAAAAAGGCTAATTAGATAAGGAAGACATGGAAATAAATTACAATGTTTTAAAAATGTTGGCAGCTACGCCCATTACTGCTTTTTCATTTCTGCATAAGTGGACCTGTGTTACGTTCATTTTACCCTCAGATAAATTCTAAACATACTCCCCCGCCCCTTTACTTTATCCCTTGCTAGTCACCATTCAACTGGTTGTGTGTATTTTAGGGAGAGTCTGCTAGACAAGAACCAGAGCTGGCAGATGGAAAAATGGTTCTACTTTCTTGCTTGGGTACCTTAAATTTACCTTCCTGATTATTGGCATTAAAATTCAAGATGATTTTTAACAGTCATTTTAAATATGTTTTACCACTCTTGCCTTTTAAACTAGAGTATCAGTCTGCAATAAGAGGATTTGTAACAACCATGTTTCTCCACTTTCTTGGAAGGATACACGTGAACAATCAATACACAGTAATGAAATGGAACACTTGAGTTGTGGATTTTTCAGATTCAAATTTCACTGGGAGCAAAAACAAGGAAACTTTCCTATCCATGCATGTCTAAAAAACAGGCATGGTGGTATTTTTTATAAACATGTTTCTAAATTCCCATGGGCCAAGGTTTTGGCTTGTTTGTGACTAACTGCTCTCCAAGCAGATTTTATAGCTCTGTATCTCTGCCATTCACTTGACCTTCATTGAAAGTATGCCTTATTCCAAGTTGGATTATTTCAAGTTTGTAACTATAATATCTTACAGTTTTACCCTGATATCCATGATCTTTAGAAGAGTATCTGGAAAAGTTATATACCTTTCTTTTCAATATTACCCTCCATAAGAAAGATGCCAGAATTCTTTTCAGTAAAGAAATGATTCACTTCATTTCAAAAGTGAAATGTTCACTAGTGCCTATGAAAAAGCTGTTCCATATGCTTATGATTTGCTACTTTATAGCATTTATTGATGACAGATTGCCCTTTATTTATGCTAGAATGCTGTTCCCCAAAATAAATTTTAAAATATAATTATGGCCTCCAATATTAAAAGTAATTCAACAGCAGAAAGGATAATTCTTACTCTTTTCTTTCTTTAGTTTAGTTTGGAATATAAATTGGAGGAGGCTTAAAGCTTCTATTTCAATTGGCCTTGCTTACTCTCAGCGCAACCTTGAAATAAATTTATTGTTTTTCATTTATATTTAAGGTCAGATGAAAGATAAGTTAGGATCTATTGCACTGGATGTAACAACCAATAAAATATTTCACCACAGTCTGGGGAGTAACTAGTACCTAATCAGAAACAGTGTGAAACACAGTCTATTTCAGAGGTTACCTTTTCGCACTACATAAATACCCATATGAGAAAATAACGTATCTGCCCAGCTAAAGTTTATATGATAGAAGATAATAGAATGATATTACAGTTTAGGAATTCTTTTAGCTGAGCTGCTTCATAAATTGGCAACGGTAGCATTTTAATGAATAATATTCATTAGATGAATATTTATGTTACAAGTAAGAAGACTTTCACGAATAAAAGCACCAGTACATTTTTCACATACATCATGAGTACAAATATTTTTAGACCCAAATTGTCTAGAGTGAGGCATAGCTAAATGCTTCATACCTATTACTTTTTTTTTTACTTTTTTTTTTCAACGTTTTTATTTATTTTTAGGACAGAGAGAGACAGAGCATGAACGAGGGAGGGCCAGAGAGAGAGGGAGACACAGAATCGGAAACAGGCTCCAGGCTCTGAGCCATCAGCCCAGAGCCTGACGTGGGGCTCGAACTCACAGACTGCGAGATCGTGACCTGGCTGAAGTCGGACGCTTAACCGACTGCGCCACCCAGGCGCCCCCCTATTACTTTTTAAATATTACTTCTATAGCACGTTGATCAATACAAAAACTCAGTTTTCCTCAGAAAATTTCTAACCTTTGAAATCATATCTTACATAAATTTTATATACAAAATTTCACCAATTTTAATTCTACAATTTGATGTGTTTTAACAACTATATAAACTGGTGAAATTCCTGCCACAATCGTGATATGGAATATTTCCACTGTCCCAAAAAGTCACCTTGTGCTTGTTGGTATTAATTACTCCTGTAATTCTCTACCCTGGCAGCTGCTTTCCTGGTTTTCTAGCCCTCAAGTTTTAGAGTTTGGATTTCTACACTGTCATGTGTAAGTAGAATCCTACATATGTAGTCTGCTCTTCCTGGCTTTTTAAATTAATACCTTTGGGGTTTATTCATGTTGTATGTGTCAACAGTCTGTTCCTTTTTTTCCTCCTGAGAGTTATCCCATTGTTTGCACATACATTTTCATTTCCGTGTTGAATAGATTGTGGATATTCTCACCTTGTTCCCGATCTCAGTATGAAACCTGCTATTGGTTTTTAGACATCCTTATTAGGCTGAGGAAATCCCCTTCTCTGAGAAATCCCCTTCTAGTGTACTGAAGGTTTTCATCATGAATGAATATGGAATTTTGACAAGTAACTTTTCCTATGTCTTTTTGAGATGATCATAAGCATTTTTGTCTTTGTTCTTTTGATGTGGTGAAATGCATTCTATCCTGGAATAAATCTTACTTGCTTATGATTCTTATTTATTTTTGGTATTGCTCTATACAGTTAGCTAAAATATTTTTACAGATTTAAAAAAAAATTTTTTACATTTATTTATTTTTGAGACACAGAGTGAGCGGGGGGTGGGGGGCAGAAAGAGAAGGAGACACAGAATCTGAAGCAGGCTTCAGGCTCTGAGCAAGCGGTCAGCACAGAGCCTGATGTGGTGCTCGAACCCATGAACTGTGAGATCATGACCTGAGCCGAAGTCAGATGCTCAACCAACTGAGCCATCCAGGTGCCCTGACAGATTTTTATATCTATGCTTATGAGGTGTATGCCCTGTTTTGTTATCAGAGTAATGCTGGCCTCCAGGCTTTAAATGGGAGCAAAACAATTGTTCTTAGAACTTTCTAGGTTCTGTTTTTATTTCCATATTGAGCACAAGTAGAGTACAAAGAAGTGAACTTCTCTTCTAGATTCTGAGAGAATTTGTGAAAAATTGGCATTATTTCCAGTCTTGTGGGAAGGTGTTTAACTATAAATGCAATTTCTTGAGTGAGCTTTTGTAGCTTGTGCTTGCAAAGTATTTGTCCATTTTATATAAAGTTATCACATCCATTGCTATAAAGTTGTTCATATACTCCCTACTTATCCTTTCAATATCTGTGGGTTTGTCCCTCTTTCATTCCTAATACTGGTCATTTGTGTCTTCTTACTTTTTTTCCTTATCAGTCTGGTAATTGATTTGTCCATTTTGTTGTTTTTTCAACGAACCAGCTTCTGGTTTCATTGATTTTCTCTTGTCCTTACTATTTCTGTTTCATTGATTTCTGCTGTTACATTAATTTTTTTTTCCTTCTGCTTAGTGGGTTTAATTTGCTCTTTTGCCTAGGTTTAACTTACCCTTTTATCCTAAGTTTTTCAAGTGGGAATCTTAATCATTAACTGAGTCCTTTGATCTGTCCTAGCACAGATGGTCCTGACTTCAATTTTTCATCTTATGATGGTGTGAAAGTGATGCACCTTTAGTAGAAACAATACTTCCCATTTTGAATTTTGATCTTTTCCTGGCATAGTGATATACAGTACCATACACTCTACTGATACTGGGCGGTGGTAGTGAGCTGCAGCTCCCATACTGCCATGTGATCATGAACGTGGACAACTGGGACACTTCCAACCATTCTGGACCCATACATCCATTCTTTTTTTCACTCTCAGTACAGTATTCAGTACGTTATGGGAGATATTCAATACTAGTGTAAAATAGACATTGTGTTCGATGATTTTGTCCATCTGTAGGCTAATGTAAGCATTCTGAGCACAGTTAGGGTAGATTAGGTTAAGCTTTGTAGGTCAGGTGTATTAAATGAATTTGGGCTTAACAATATTTAAAATTTTTTTTAATGTTTATTTTTGAGACAGAGAGAGACAGAGCACGAATGGGGGAGGGTCAGAGAGAGGGAGACACAGAACCTGAAACGGGCTCCAGGCTCTGAGCTGTCAACACAGAGCCCGACGCGGGGCTCGAACTCACGGACCGCGAGATCATGACCTGAGCTGAAGTCGGTCGCTTAACCGACTGAGCCACCCAGGCGCCCCAACAATATTTTAAATGTAGGCTTGGTTTAGGGGTGCCTGGGTGGAACAGTCAGTTAAGTGTCCAACTTTGGCTCAGGTCATGATCTCACAGTTCGTGGATTTGAGCCCCATGTCAGGCTCTGTGCTGACAGCTTGGAGCGTTCTTTGGATTCTGTGTCTCCCTCTCTGAGCCTCCCCTGCTCATGCTCTCTCTTTCGCTCCCTCAGAAGTAAAATAAGCATTAACATTTTTTTTTTAATTTAGGGTGGGTTTATTGGGATGTAACCCCATCATCTGTCAAGGAAGATTTGTATAAATGTTTACTGTTATGTATTTCTTTCTGTGCCCTGTTTTTACTACACTCCTCAAGTTCTGATATTTTATGTTTTAATTTTTGTTTGTTTCAAAATATATTCTTTTTTTAAATAAAAAATTTTAAATTTTTATTTATTTTTGAGAAAGAGAGACAGAGCATGAGCAGGAGAGGGGTAGAGAGAGAGGGAGACACAGAATTCCAAGAGGGCTCCAGGCTCTGAGCTGTCAGCACAGAGCCCAATGCAGGGCTTGAACTCACAAACTGTGAGATCATGACCTGAGCCAAAGTTGGATGCTTAACTGACTGAGGCACCCAGGTGCCCCTGTTTCAAAATATATTCTAATTTTCCTTTTGATTTATGCCTTGACCCATTACTGATAAAGCATTTAATTTCCTAATAGTTTGGAGATTTTCCAAAAATCTTTTTGTTGTTGAATTCTCATTTCACTCCCTTACACTCAGATAACATATTTTGTATGATTTCAGTCTTCTTAAATGTATTAAGACTTGTTTTATGGCCCAGAATGTGGCCTGTGTTGATGAATATTCTGTGTACACTTGAAAAGAATATGTATTCTGCTCTTATTGAATGGAGCATTTTATAGTTGTCAGTGGGTCAAAAATGGTTGGTAGTGCTGTTTAAGCCTTTCATATACTTACTGATTTACTGTCTACTTTTCTATCAATTACTAAGAAAGGAGTATTAAAATTTCTAGGTATAATCCCCAAACAAGTCAAGGAAGCCTTTACATTGGTAATGATAACAAGAGAACCAGGGTCCTTCAAGACGTGAATAAGAATTCAACAGAATGTTAACTGCAGAAAAGAAATCCTAGAGTTAAATATTAAAAATTACAGAATGTTACCCATTTTATAGCTATAATAATCTTTAAAAAATGCTTTTGTTCATATATAAGAACAAGAAGAGATTAGAAAAAAGTGGAACTTGGGGTAGTCATGCAAATTTTTGACTATTATTTTGTTAATGCTGCTTTAATGCCCCTTGTATGATAGAAAAAAAGTTAGAATTTAGATTCAGTATATTGAGGTAATGGTAAGAATCTTAATGTAATGTATCCAGAATTTATTTACAAAACCAAAACTAGGAAACAAAACAAAACAAACAAAAAAAACCTTTCTGGAAATGAGAAGTAGGTCTGAAGAAGGAAGGAATTGGGGGATTTGGCAATTTAACATTATTGCCAATTCATTAAGAGCCTGGTAGTCATACCAAGAACTTGATGCTTTATCCTGAAGGCAATTGGAGTCATCAAAGGATTCCAGGGAGTGAATAATGGGATAACATTGAAATTTGTCAAGACCACTTCGTCAAGGTAGTAGAGGATTGATAGCAGAAAGAATCAGTTAAGCATGAGAATTCCTGTGATTTTACTGAAAATCAGTGAAAGCCTCAACAGGAGGGGGTTGCCCCAACTTGGGAAAAAGTTTCTGAAGAAAATTCTTTGGGTATAATTTGTAGGTGAATAATTAGAGAGGAGAGCTTCAATAAATTCAGGCTTGGTGATAAGTTGCACTAGAAATCAAGCTAAAAATAAGAGAATTTTTATTAGGGGATAGGTAAATGCTTTGTTCGGTTTGAGTTGCCTGTGGAACTCCTAGGTGGAATTCAGTAGACAGCTAGAAATAGAACTTTGAAGTTGGCACTAAATCCTAGAAATGGATGAGAGTTTTTAGAAAGGAAGATAAAGAATTAAGAATAGTAATTTGGGCAGTATAAGTGGATCAAAAGTCACAGTGAACAGTTTAGGCAGAAGACACAAATTTGCGTCATACTTGGCCATCTCATGATGTTTATTTTGTGAGTAGGTTAACTGGCTCTAATGAGAAACAAAATTTTATATAATTGATCCCATGCTGTTTCTGACCAAGATGAAACAAAACGAAAATCCTAGGCTTACATTTCTGGAATCATTTCCAGTTTGAAATGGTTTGGCTTATGTTTTGGGCCAAATTTCCAAGATTTTTTTTCCATTTCTAATTACGGGGCATGATATAATACAGTTTTCTCTAAATTAAATCTATTAATCATGATCTTACAAATCCTCTTCCTTTCCCCCTCTCCCTCAAAAAAATAAATTTGCAACAGAAGTAGGTATGAACCTGAGAGTTTGCTTCTTTGGGCAGTTGAATAATCTGGTTGGATAAGCATCATTAAGTTTAAGAATTCATAATTATTGTGGTTTTTCTGCTGAGTGACTTTCTTTCAAAGCCTGTTAGAGAACCCAAACTCATTCTCATATCCGCCCATCTCCATTACTACATCAGCATAGATAAGCCATTGTTGAAAATGCCGGAGTCAAGAGCACATTGATCTTTCATAGTAGAAGCAATTTCCTGTTTTCAAAAAGTTGTAATGAGATTTAAAAAATACAAACAAATCTAATATATCCACAGTAGAGATTACTGAGTTGGATAAATGCAGACAAACTGATGTTTAAACTGTTATAACCTTTCTCTAACATTCTATTGTTAATTTGTCAGCAGGATTCTCTACTTAAAAAGTGAGGATCTGAAATAAATACACATGTTGCCTAAAAGATATGGCCCAAAGCTGAAATATATACACAATTTACAGTCATTTGGAAAGGGAAGGCCCTGTCTTTTATAGCTTTTAAGTATTTTAGAGATTAATTTTTATTTCAAAACATGAGAAAAAGAAATGATTTCTATGGAACTAATTTTCTAATATTGCAGTTTATGCTCTGAGAATACTCAGAACCAATTTTTTAACCCCAGATAGAAAACATATGATGTTATTTAATTATTGAGAATTCTGGTATATTAAAACTTTAAGAAAATTTTAGATTTTCAACTTCAAAGATTTTCTTTTAGATACTCAGCAATGTTACCACCCTCTATGAGTAGTAGCATAGCTATAATCATAGAGATGGTTGAAATTGACCATCCATACTTCAAGTTACCATGTTTTTCAATTAATCACGAAAGAAAATGAGAAATCATGTTCCTACTAAATGTGTTCAATATTTAGCTACCCCCCCCCCCCCCCCCCCCCGCCGGCCACCCAACACCATCTGTTTCATTTTATTTCCAGTAAGGTAATCACACTGGCTGAGACCTTTGCCACTTAACCACTGGTCTCCCCTTTTCTTTCTACTTTGTTCACTCGACCTGACACATCTCCAGATTAATATTCCCAAAAAGACTGTCCTTGATCATTTTATCAGGACAAGATGGTCTTCCTTTCATGAACTTTGTGTATAGAATCTAGGAGAGAAAACATCCTACAGTGAGAGATAAGAGATGAAATTGGCCCAGGACTGAAACAGTAAGCCGATGATTATTGATAGTCAAAGGGAAATATGTTTTCTTGGTGACTTTTTATTTTACATTCAAATTTCTTGAACTCTTCCTCCATAAATAAATAAATAAATAAATAAATAAATAAATAAATAAAATAAATAAATAAATAGTAATTTATTTAACACCATGTTCCGGGAAGCTTTTATTACTTAAAAATGATAAACTTCATTTCTTACCTCTTCTGCTGCTCTCCTTGCCCTTTCTTTCCACTCCCTAACACATCCTTTCACTTAATTATCCATTAACTCTTAGAGGGTCTCTAAATAGACTTTATATTTCCACCACTCTTTCCCTTTGCTTACGGAGTGTGGTGTTGTCATGTCTGCTTCACAAAAGCCTGTGCGTTTGATAGGGTAGTCCTTAAACATTTCCATGTATGCTTGCCCAGTTTCCTCAGACAGAAATAGCAGATTTGTTTTTTGTGCCTTCCTGATCATATCAGTTTGTACACACCTACAAACTCTAGCAAACTAGGTCTAAACAGAAAACTAGTGAGATGCAGTGGCACTTCTGACCATACTTCTTCCTTTATTCAATAAACATTTACTGAAGGTTTATTACCTTGTGTGATCTATAGAAAATGTAGAATGCTATCAGTGATGAAGCTCTTGCTTTCTCTAAGGTACAGTACTCAGAAGTTGACAAGCATCACGATATTTTCAGTAATCCTCAAAAGAATATCAAATGTAAGTTTTATTACCCTCATTGGCCAGATGGGGTAACTTGGGTACATGGAGGCTGAAAAGCTTACCAATGCTGCCCAGCTAGGAACTGGAGGGCACCACTGAAGACAAAGTAATACTGCCCTTCTCTTAGGCACATCTCACTTTTTTTAAGTTTAGTTTTTATTTTGAGAGAGAGAGAGACAGATGGAGAGAGAGAGAGAATGAGAACAAGCAGGGGAGGGGCATAAAAAGGGGGACAGAGGGTCAGAAGTGGGTCTGTGCTGACAGCAGAGAGCCTGATGAGAACTGTGAGATCATAACCTGAGCTGAAGTCGTCATATACTTAACCAACTGAGCCACCTAGACGCTCCAGACACATCTCACTTTTTATTCACGTGTTGGAAGTAGCAGACACTGTTTAAACTATCTATAGGCCCTCGAGGACTATCTGATTTGCCCAAAATGACTAGTTTAAGACACAGCTGAAACCAGGCAAAAAACCTTTTGATATATGTTCTTCTTTTTTTTAATATAAACTATTCAATTTATTAAATAAAAATGTATTGAATTATTCAATTCTGTGTTCTTTTCATGACCCCTTACTATCACAGTGATGTCCTTCTTCAGTTAGTGCTTTTGACTTCCCAATGATGAGTTTCGACCAAATTAAACAAAACTATGCAATTTTGCATGTTTAAAGAAAAATTCTCTTATGCTTTTATGCCTTCGCCCAGTGTATTCTAACTGCATAAAGTTCCCCACTACAAGTTTTGAAGAAAAACTGTCCGTATACTAGCCCTCCAGTAACTTTATAATGTAACATTGCAAATCTGTGTCCACAGCTTCATTTGTCCAAAGGAAGTAGCTTTGTTGGAACTTTATTATATATTTTTAAGCTAAAGAAAACACAGAAAGCAATGATTTAGTGTGAGGCATGGGTTTGCCAACACTGGTTCAAATTAGACTTGCCAGCTAACCCCTATTTCTCACCTGTGAGTCCAGCAAATAAATTATAAATGTTGGCACAATATTTATATTATTATCTTTATAGCTCACAATTTACAACCCTGGCTGTCCTTGAGGGGTTTCGTGTATTTGTTACAATCTCCTCCAGGGAGGATTCATTGAATAGCAACTCAACATCTGTGCTCAGGGAAAATTCAGGCTCATTCTACTATATTCCATTTCCCAAGAAACATTACTATTCCTCATTGATTGTGTACATAGGATTAATTATGCTGTCACTTGGTGTATTTACGTCCTTGGTGGTTGTATTGACTCACTGACTTTAAAATGGTCAGTGTACGTCTTTGCCGGGATGTATATGCTTTGTAAGCTGTCTGACTGCTGCATGCTGTTACCAAAAAGACACTGTGTCTATATTTCAAAATAACCAGTGGAACAGGAAGAGTGTTCATCAGCTGCTTATTTTTATCATATCACGAGAAAGTAGGCTCACTAAATTAACCAGTATTAGTACACAGTATACAGATCTGGGCTTGATCCCCAGCTTTACCAGTTAATGGCTTGGTGAGTTAGGGTAGGCAACTTACGTAAACATTCTGTGCCTGAATGTCCTCAACTTGAGACACATGGGTAATAATAACGTCCACATCACAGAGTGAGGAGAGGAGGAAATGAGATAAAGCAAATCACCTAACAGAATGTCTAGGGCCTGACAGTCATAAATGTAGACACCATTTTTATGCCATTATTATTGCACATGGATGCTGTTTAGGGGATGATAAATACATAGTCACTAGGGCAGTGATTGCAAGCTTTTCTTTTTCCTTTTTTTTTTTTTTTTAATATACATCTACGGGCTTAATCTCTAGTTATCTATTTATACAGTATATCTACTTTCTTTTCCTGGGACAACAGAAATAAATGAACACCATTCGAAATATTCCTTCTTGGACATTTTTTCCTTCTTAGTACCTTATTCAAATGCTATGCTCAACTAATTGTGAGTTTTGTAACTCCCTAAAAGGCCAGTGATTAACCTTGATATATGATTGTTTCTTTCTATTCATATCATTTAAGTGAGTTTCTTTGGGCATACCCAACATCATCAGACACATTTATCTCCCTCTCCCTGATACAGAAAGAAACACAGGGATTTCTGAGCAGCATAGTAATGTACTATATCTAAGCACCCGAGCTATTAGCACCCTAAGTACTATAATGCATGCCATTTCATCATTTGCCTATAGTCCAGCAACAACCTTGTTTCCCTTCTTTAATCCTTGCTCTGCAGAAAGTAGAGCATTCTTTTTTAAACTACATATAAACCACATCAGAATCCTATTCAACACTGCTCACTTTCTGCTGTTGCACTTGGAAGAAACAACTCCTCAGCACAGCCTACATGGCCTTCCCTGAGTCGACCGCTGACTTCTCTGACCCAGTCTCCTGCTTTTCTTCCTTGTACACTAGACTCATCACTTTGATCTTCTTGCCTTTCAAAGGTACCAAGTTCATTCCTGACCCAGGAATGTACTCGTTTCCTCTTCTAGAAGTTTTTCTCAGATCTTCAAATAACTTCCAAGGTTGTATCTTCTGGGTTTCTGACAATATATCCTCTCCACTGAAATACCTTCCTTGGCCACCCTTCCTGCAATAATGCTTCTGTTTCATCAACCCCGTCCTCTTACTCTGCTTCTCTTTATAATACCACTATTTGACATTTTAATAATTTATGTTTTTACTTATCTATGATCTGTCTTTCCTACCGGAATATATGCTGTAGGAAAGCAAAGATGTTTACATTTTATTAATGGCTATGTCCCTACAGCCCAGAGCCTAAAACAGTGACTGGCTGACAGAAAGTAGGTAGAATATGAATGAACTAAAAAGGAGTCTATGATGTATTCACTCAAAAAGTGAGGAACCTTAACATTTATTATTTCAAACACAGAAAACAAAATATTTTGTCTAATAGTTAGCTTCCTTTTTTCAGAGAATGCCATCTTCTCCATTTATTGTAACTTATCTATTTAATCATGCAAATACCATTTAATGAATAAGTCTATTATATAAATATATTTCATCATGAAATCCCTCAAAAATCTGCTAGATGAAAATTAATAGCTATGAATCATTTAAATCATTTCAGTATTTCCAAGGTTATATTATTCACCTATATAACACCAAAAATCTGACCTACTCTTTCAATAAAAATTAATGAGATTTCTCTCACTGAAACAGTATTTTTACTCTACCTGAGTTTTTAAAATAAAATTGTAAGAATGTGAACTGTTGCGACTATGATACCTTATTAGTGTGGTCTAATTTTAATTAGAACTTGGAGTTCTGTGGGGTAAAAAAATAATTTGTATCTGGTTCAACACAGTCAGCTATGATATAGATAATTAGATCATAGTATCCAAATGTGGATGTTTGGTATAAGTGTACTTAAAGTGGTTTTTGAGAACAATAAAACAAAAGGAAATTCATAGTAAACTTTCAACCTTAAGCTATGGATATTAGTGAATACTGTCTATTGTCCTACTCTCCTGAAATGTTCAACAATTTAGTATTCTTTCTAGAAGTTATTTTCCTCCAAGGTTTAATTGCAGATCTGTCCCTTTATAATGTATTCATTACAATACATTTCAACAAGAAACAATACAATCTCTAGCAAAACCCTAACAAAAAGGCTCCTTTCATTAAAGGTTTTAGATAGTGTACCTAGTGATTTGGGATAATGTAGGTATGAATTTGTTCATGTATGAGCAGAGTTTTATAGAAATAACAAAATTTTCAGAAATAATTACAATTTGCTTAAAAGTAAGAGCCACCTCCTTATAAAAGCTCCCCCCTCCCTTTGAAAGATGGATTGAAGGAATGAAAGAGTGCCTTTCATCTTACCACCTTTTATTGACTGTATGGGCCCACATCCCATAAAAGGTGTTGTGATTAAAAGTAAGCAATTCCTGGCAATTCTCAATATTTACTGGGTAGGACACAAACACACACTCACACACACACACACACACACACACACACACACACACTCAACACATACCTAATTACTAGATGTCTTCCTAACTTGAGGAAGAGATGAGCCTTCACAAATTTACTATGAATTACCAATATTTTTCTCTCAACATGGTCTATACTTATGTATCTACCATATAATTCAGCACTTAAAATATGAAATTATCTTGTATCATGTTTTCAGATCTATTTTTCTTTATTCTCAAACTAGAAAATCCGCATTTTAAAATGTAGAATAATTTTTAAAAAAAGGTTTATTTATTTTGAGAGAGAGAGAGAGCAATAGTGCATGCACATGCAGAGGAGGGACAGAAAGAAAAGGGCAGGTAGCATCCCAAGCAGGCTTCGTGCTATCAGCGCAGAGCCCAATGCAGGGCTCTAGCTCATGAACTGTGAGATCAGGACCTGAACCACAGGCAAGAGTCAGATACTTAACCAACTGACCCACCCACGCACCCCTAGAATCAATATTTTTTAGTAGTTAATAACATTTTTCAAATGCCTAGCATAATGAAGGACTCCTAGTAGATAGCAATCAAACAAACAAAAAAATCATGATTATATTCAATCTAGGTCTTAGTACAAATGAGTCACCATTTGTATTAGAATATCAAAGGAAGAATTCTAAGTTATATAATCTTTGACCACCTGTTTTAAGTCACAAATTTCCAAACTCCAAATCTTCATTTAAGGAAAACATTTCTCCAGAGAGCTTAGCATTATCTTTTTTAGTTTATATGTACTTATTCATTTTGCTTATTGAAAATCTTCCCCTGTAGAATGTAAACTCCATGGAGGTAGAAAATTTTGTGTGGTTTGTTCACTTTTTTAATGCCAATAAAATAAATAAAAATCGCACTAAAATAGTGCCTGACACATAGAAAGTGCTTAGTAAATATTTGTGGAATGAACTAATGAAGGAATGAATAATTTCTATCTTCATAGTCATGAGAATGTTAATGTATTTTACATTACATATATATATGTATATACACACATTATGTATATATAACATATATATCCCCTTCAGTGAGAAAATAAATGAATAAACTTTTGTGATGAGATCATAATGTGAATAAAATATTCATTACTAGCATGCATATAAAATATTTCAATATTTTAGAAACTAGAATGGATCTTAGAATTCACATGTACCTACAATATGGTAGGGTTTTAGTTATTTTTTCTCCATCAAAAGGCTTTTATTCAGTCTGTACTTTGTGTGTTATAATTGTAGTTTGTTAGAATTGAAGGAGTGTGGTCATTTGCTTTGTATCGATGGTCAATATGTCATAATTTTAGCTGTAACAGTGGTTATTAGTAATTATAATGATCAGCACCACTAACACTGGTAATATGAAATAAGTATGATGTCCAAGGGGAATCACTTCGTTTATGAAATCTCAACAATTCAGATAACTGCTCCAAGGCACTTACTATATTTTGCTACTTAACATAGTCCTGGGTGATAGTTATTTTTAGATGTTATTAATTAAATAAAAAAGAATACACTCAACTCTTATTAGCTTTATTTGGATTTATTTCATCCAGTTTTATTGAGATATAATTGACATACAACACTGTATAAGTTTAAGACTGTATAAGTTTAACACTGCATAAGTTAACTGTATAAGTTAACTTATATTGTGAATAGATATTTCCATAAAAAGAAAACATGCAAATTCTAACTAAACAGTAGTTCTTTCTTATATTACCAAACTAAATTTAGGCAAAACATCGGTAAGGATGACAAGTAAAAGAAACAAATATCCAGGTGCAAACTATTTTGTCTTAAACTCGATGAGTTGTGATATTTGATCATTAGATATTAGATGTTAGTGCTATGTTAGACAAACAGCATTTACTGGGTACTTACTATACAGTGAGGACTTTAAAAGGTGTTCTTTATGCATTGTGATATCAGTTTTGGGGGTGAAGAAACTGAGGCTTAGATGAATAACTTGCTGAAGGTCACACTTGGGCAGTGGAGCCAGGATCAGAATCAAGATGGGACTTTGAGTTCTTGCTTTCATTGCTGGCTTCATTTGAGAGTAGCCTCAGGTCAGTCTGGTGGAATCTGCCTTTCAGAAGCAAGGCCAGCTTCATAGGTATGTGACATGAGAGTTTCACAGGTCCCCACACTTACAAAGGTCCCCTTCTTGGTTTAAGGCTGTTCTATTGTGACTATGAAAATCTTAATTTGAACAAGTGACTTTGCATTTTCATTTTGTACTTCGATCTACAAATTATGTAACCAGTCCGGTTCCACAGTTTTAGTGAAGGAATTTCACAGAAGAGTTTCACCTTGGTTATTGCTTATTGAATCATTTTCCCTTTGAAAAATATATCCAAGGAGACTAAATTTTCCCCCAAATAGGACTATTTGTTAGTTAACCCTCATGTAATTTCATCTTCAATGGATATAATCTCAGTCTGATACTAGTGGGCAAAAACTACTGTTTTAGGTTTGTTGGTCCTTAGGTCTCACTTAATGTGCACCTGTGAATTAAACTTTCATTATTTGTTTTTCCTTTTAAGTAGATTTTTTATAGGATATTCTCTTTCCTCAGCCAGTTTTCTCCTTCAGATTATAACCAAGGCTGTTAATTCAATTGTTTATTCAAATAGGAATAAGAAAAATTAATTTCAAAGGTCACATACCTGTTCTAGGTGCCAGCATACTCTTCAGGAAGAGTTGCAACTCAACCCCATGATCAAAATAAATGCACCAACCTAATGCTGCACTTGCTCTTACAGTTATTCCTGTTATATTATTTATTTCCTCTTTCTTTGCCATCTACAGTTATTATATGCTGTGAGTTGCTAATGGGGCTTTTATGAAAGCAGGAAAAATGCACTTATGTGATATGGAGACTGCATGCTAATTACTAATCTGACAGGGTGTAATAATACAAAAGCATCAGCAAAGAGAAAAAAAATGAGCAGAATATGCAATTATTTTATGAAAAATTTTCTTTCCTTGAGGGAGAAATCTGCACACTTACCATCTGCAACAAGGAAGATGTTGAACTACATAAGTGAATTACTCCAGCTCTGTGTACATGTGTAAATGGAATAGGATGAACTTGAAATGACATTAGGTAATTTGGTTATTGTCAAAAAAAAATAAAAATAAAGAATACCAGAAGACATGACTAATATAGTGGACTCCAAAGACGTATTTTCAAAATTTTTTCAAAGGGCCACAGTAATTCATTTGAGAAATCAAATGTGATGTAAAGTAATACACATTTTTACAAATTAAAAAAATATATAAAGCTTTCATTATTCTTCATAATGCATATAAACTGAACAACTAGAATATGCTATAAGAAAAAGGAATCAGTACATTAAGATTCCAGCCTAAGAGTTAGAAAGTTTATTACTAATAGCACATTTATCCAAGAAGTGAAATCATCTGGACAAGGTCCTTGGTTAACATTTAGAGTCAGTCTTATTTTAAGTGACCATAGAGTTTAAGTGTTTTCATGCCAGCTTCAAATATAATACTGAGCCCTTACTTTTTGTAAGTCTCTTTTAAGGTTTTCCAAAAGAGAAAATTAGTTACTCATGCTCCTGAAAAGTTGCCATTTAACGGGAATAAAAATGTTACTTCAACAGAACAATCTAATATTTCTCTACTTTTAGAAGCACAGGGATCATTGTTGTTGTTTTAATATTAAGGATGCTAAATAATAAGATGGATACTCTTTAAAAATGAGAAGGAATGAACCCTTGGAGATAGGGAGATGTGAACCTGTACTAATCTTAATTGGTTTGTGAATTCCAACACCTAGTGATATTCCATGTCGCCATCAGCCTAGAGCTCTCACACAGCTGCAGACAACTGTTCGAAGATTGTGCTTAACGTTGGGCTGGGTGCCAGAGCAACGATTAAATTAATGAGGTTGGAGGACAAGCATGTTTATGAAAAGAAGTACATTAAATCCCATATGCTGTTGTTATCTTTGCTCTTTCTCCTAAGGTTATTTCAGTCTTTGATTATACCTTAATTGATTTGGCATTTAATTTGGTATTCATTGGAATTTGGTTATTTAATTCTCAGTGATTGTTTTGTAATAAAAAACATTTTAAATGTAAATCAAACATTAACTATATTGAGTAGATGTTTCTGAGCTCTGTTGTGAATGACCTGTGGTGTGGTCACTTCGGAGAAGCATTCTTCTCCCTCCCTTACAGACGGTTACCATGTGACGTCAGTCTGAAAGATGAATACAGTGGAGCTTAAGCATGTCAGTGATTATCTCCCTCTATTTGTAAGCATTTGTAAGATAGGGATCCAGTCTGTTCAACTAGACTTTTAAAGTGACGCTGACAGATCACTGCTTATTAAGCACACCATGATACGGAAAACGCATGTGTTTCTTTATTTCATGATTATAGAATAAGCAGAATGCACATGTACCATTTACACCATTTGAAATGTTCCCCGTACATGAAACTTTTTGGATTTGGACAGATTTTTAGTATGCTCGGTTATATGATTCTCATGTTTCTCTACTTTTCTGTTGAGTATAATTTGTTGAAAGTTTATCTCATAACATATTTAAGGATAAGCTCATTTCCCTTTTCTCTCCTAACTATCTGGTTTAGTTGGCATCTTGGGAATAATACGCAAGTGCAAGCGTGATTCTTATCTCAATACTGCTTTATCAGCCAAACTACATTTAGTCCAAATTCATTTTATTTAAGACAGTGGGCACCTCAAGAGGTTGTTTATGAATCAGCCCTAGTCTAATGATAAAGTAAGAGAAGGTGAAAGTCTCATAATGTCATTTTTTGTAGACCTGCACCAATTCCCAGTCTCTCTCTCTCTCTCTCTCCTATTTTCTTATGCCAACAAACAAACAAACCCTAGTTCATATTGGAATTTCTTTTCTGAATTTATGGGCATGAAGGGTATTAACATCAACAGCCACATCTAAACTGTTTTGGTCCCCAGAGCATTCCCTATGGCATTATCCTGAAGGCCCTGCCTGCTTTACGTTCTGATGTGTCCAGTCATGTTTAACTCTTCATATTACACCCTATACCTTTGGTGGGAACATATGAATATTTCAAGGATATTTATAATTACTGTCTCAAGCAGGACTCAACCACATTACTCCTTCAGTCCAAAACTATTTGGGGACACCCATAAAAGCTTAATTTAGGTAATTTATTAATGCATTTATTTTGACCAATAGAACCACTAAAGCCCCTGAGAAATAAATTTTCGTCTAGTATAGACTGTATTTCTGGTTATATTCTATGACTCTCACATGCTGATTTTTTTCGTACAACATTATTAGACATAACCAAAAGTTAACTGATGAATGTGGTGACACAGACAGGCTTTGTTTTCCACTTGGTGTAATGTCACTTACTTCGTTGTAGTTGAAGCTCATTTGCATTAGAGGATTTCCACTGTTACATTGTAAAGAAGGAAAAGAAAAACAGTTTTAGCCAACACCTGATTTCTTTAAAAATTCATGATCTTTTAAAATATAATGGTTTGTATGTTCAGCTTATTTCTCTTATTCTATAGACTCAGAACTTAGCTTCCTTTTCAAGTTAAAGTGCACTGGCAAAATGTGTCCCAGTGAAAAGCCAGGTATTTAACAAGATGGTTGTTTGAGAACTCAGTATTAATATATTCTAAAAGCCTTTTATCCACCAGTCAAAAGATTCATTGCCTATATGATTTAATTTGATTCCCAGTGGAATCCCATGATAACTTTTTAAAAATATTCTCAATTATACATAATTTATTTATTTTTTTTTTTTTAAATTTTTTTTTCAACGTTTATTTATTTTTGGGACAGAGAGAGACAGAGCATGAACGGGGGAGGGGCAGAGAGAGAGGGAGACACAGAATCGGAAACAGGCTCCAGGCTCTGAGCCATCAGCCCAGAGCCCGACGCGGGGCTCGAACTCACGGACCGCGAGATCGTGACCTGGCTGAAGTCGGACGCTTAACCGACTGCGCCACCCAGGCGCCCCTACATAATTTATTTTTAACATAATTTATTGTCAAATTGGTTTCCATACAACACCCAGTGCTCATCCCAAGTACCCTCCTCAATGCCCATCACCCACTTTCCCCTCTCCTCCACCCTCATCAATCCTCATTTTGTTCTCAGTATTTAAGAGCCTCTTATGGTTTGCCTCCCTCCCTCTGCAACAGTTTTTTCCCCTTCCCCTCCCCCATGGTCTTCTGTTAAGTTTCTCAAGATCCACATATGAGTGAAAACATATGGTATCGGTCTTTCTCTGACTGAGTTATTTCACTTAGCATAATACCATGATAAGTTTTTAATGTCCCCATTTTAGAATGGCAACTGCAAACACCTGTGGTAAGAGACAGTGTCACATCCAGTGTATAAGCAGTCTTTTCCAATAGTGCAATCATTAATGAACAGAGTAATTGGTAGTGTATAATTTAGTTAAGTATTTCTGGGTTTGAATGTAATAGAACAACAACAAAAAAATTACTAAAGATAAAATTGATCACAGCTAATGTTTCTGTCATGGAATCTTCCTGTTTTTTCATCTGATCTATTCACTTTTTTAAACAAATCATCTCTATTCTCAACCTCACTTCAGAGCTCATTTCTTCTTCTTGGTTTTCCAGGTGCATTTCTGATTGGAAATCAGCTCATTCTTTTATCAATTCTTGGCTCACATTGCCAAGAGAAGAAAGTTGGTAGGCTCAATTCATATTTCTGAATCACATCACAGCATGTCATTGGTTGACCTGTTATTTGGTTGCCTTTGAGTTAGATCTATTCCAGGTCCACTCAGCTTAGACTGAGTATGATGTGTCATGCGCCCAACATTGCTGCCTAAAAGTTGTCCCTTCAGCAGGTCTATGGGATGGGCTTGGAGACCTAGAATAAGCTGGGCAAAGAAGTGTGGGATGGGCAGATGAGGGTGCATACCTTTCGTGGTATTTATAATAACAAAACAGAATAGTCAGGTTTGTCATAATTTAAATTGATAACCTGAATTCAAAGATATGTCGCTGTTAGGAATGGCAGACAACATATGTTTCATTCAGTGCTCAACTTTCACTTGCTACTCAGGGAGTTCACTCTCCCAGTAAGATAAGCACAGTACAAAAACTCTCAAAACAGAATCCTTTGGAATCCCTGAAAATTCCCTGGCAACATCTCTGGATGAGGAGACTTGAGTGTTAACTGTGTCTTCTTCCTTCTCTACACTTTATAATCTCAGTTAAATTTCTTT
The DNA here is from genome assembly GCF_022837055.1 of Prionailurus viverrinus. Classification (NCBI taxonomy): domain Eukaryota; kingdom Metazoa; phylum Chordata; class Mammalia; order Carnivora; family Felidae; genus Prionailurus; species Prionailurus viverrinus. Next base: position 185,256,923 of record NC_062561.1, on the reverse strand, counting down.
AAGAAGTCTTTAAGAATTTCTTGAAGGGTTGTAGCAGAGGGCATTTCAAAATAAAAGTACAGCATTTTAGGGGAGCCTGGGTTGCTCAGTCGGTTTAGCGTCCAAGTCTTGGTTTCAGCTCGGGTCTTGATCTCATAGTTTGTGAGTTCGAACCCCACATTGGGCTCTGTGCTGTCAGTGAGGAGCTTGCTTGGGATTCTCTCTCTCCCTCTATCTCTGGCCCTCTCCCACTTATTCTCTCTCTCTCTCTTAAAACTAAATAAATAAACTTAAAAAAAAATAACCACTGCATCATTTTAGCTGCCCTGCTGCAAACGTGACTTTTACAGCTGAGGTGTAGAGAGATCCAGAAAGTAATTAACTTATAAAAGGCCATGTAACCAGTTAGAGCTAAGGCTTCAAATACCTTGATTATCATATTTGTTAGTGCTCCTTAAACCACAGTGCTGTGACCCAAACCAAAATTTTAAAATATTCTAACTTATACAAACATATCTATTATTCAGCATGTTTCAAAACAAGGTAAACTACTTAACTGAATATTCTCTCTGCTGAGGAAATTTTGTATATCAATTCTTGGATTATTAATTTTCAATATTTAGAGTAAGCTATTTCATAATTAAAATGGAATCATAATTACTTGGGATCTTTCTTTGATTCAGAAGGAACTCCAGCTTAGAATTCATACAGTTAGAAAACTGTATTCAATTTATGCATCACCCAAAAGCAGATTTTGGTTTTCATGAATACTGATTAGCTTAGTCTATTTGGGCTAGTGTAACAAAATACTACAGACTGGGTAGCTTATAAACAACAGAAATTTATTTCTCACAGTTCTGGAGGCCAGGAAGGCCAGGAAGTCCAAGGTGAAGGCACCAGCACGATCATAGTCTGGTAAGTACCATCTTTCTGTTTATAGCCTTTGACCTCTTGCTGTGTCCTCATATGATGAAAGGGGCAAGGTATCTCTGGGTCTCTTCTATAAGGACATAATTAATAAGGTCTCCCTCCTAATACTATCATCTTTGTGGGTTACGATTTCCACATATAGGAATTTGATGGGGACACAGACATTTAGACCATAGCACTGATGTTTTCTTATTTGTTATTCATCTTTTTTGCATAAAAGTAAAGTACAGAAATTCCCAACTGCATAGCCTTTGTATATCTGTTCCACTACCTGGTTCCTCAGAATCATGTAGGGATCACATAAGGAAGAAAGTGAAGGAGTATGGAAATTTATTCCATCAGCTGTGTAGGCTTCTACTTTTCTGATTCTGGAATCTACAGTGGGTTCCCTGGGCACTTGGAAAAGTTCTTTGCTGCATCTAGGTCAGTAAGTTTGTTCAGTGAGTCACTTCTTTGTTCACTTTGCATTTTTATTTCTCAGAGAGAAGTGTATTAATACAAAGAAATAAAACCAACCAAAACCGACACAAGCACCATTCAGTTGAAATACACTGTGGGCTGCAAATATACTTTCCAATTATCTAGTAGCCACATTGCTAAAATAAAAAGAAACAGAGGAAATTAATTTTAATAATATATTTCATTTGTCTAATGTACTGGGATGTTTCAATTTCAACATATAATCAGTATAACATTGATAAGATTATTTTATATTCCTTTTCTCATGCTAAGTCTTTGCAATCCAGTGCGTGTTTTATTCTTACAAGGCTTCTCAATTTCAACTAGCCCCATTTCACATGCCCATAAGTCAAAAGTGGCTCTGGGTTGCCACACTGGAGAGCTCTAACTTCTCACTTCTAAACATTCCCTGAGGTCAATATACATCTTACTCTAATTATACAGGAAAAATGTATTTCTGTGTTACTAGTCACAATTTTTAAAATTATTTAAAATTTGCATTTGCAGTGATAACTACTTAAGATGAAAAAAAAAAGTAACATGCAGGATAGATATGTAACATGAGCTCAGTTTTGTAAAAAGTAGGTGTAAACATACATGGAGGGATCCAGACATAGTACTAATTTCTAAGTGTTTCTTCTAAGTAATAGGATTGGAAGGGTGAGGAAAGAAACTGTAAACTTATTTTGTGTATTGTTTTTTTTAGAGTGAAGAATTAGGGAAGTTTTTACATTTTTGTGTTTATAGCTTTAAAATTAAACCAGAAATCTGAAGTGGATAATTCATTTCTCACCATTCATTTTATTAAGTTAGCTTTATGTGGCTACCATACGTTGGTCATTTTGCTGCTCTGTCCTAAATTAACTGTATTTCTAAAGCTATCAGAAATTCAAGCAGATATACCATGAGTGCTCTGGCCTATTTACACCGTCCAAATCGTAGAAAGATTTTCCAGTTTTCATTTATTTCTGTGTAAAAATAATCTAGTAACTCCATAGCATTTTCAGTTTTGACTACCTTTGGAGGGACTAGAAACCACTAAAATCACAATTAAAAGGATAATAATTTAGCAAGCAGGACATCTCATTCGATAATTATGTTCAAAATAGGCTCACTCTTTCTTATAAAAGGAAGCTAAAGGGAGCCCTTGCTTTTCTGGAGAAACAAAGAGTTTATGGGTGTTTAAAAATATTGTGAGTATGTGGTATTAATTTAACAATGAAGAAATTTATATGAGTTAATCATCAAGGGCACAAATACTACTGAATTAAAACAAAACAACACTTCGGGAGTCTGACCTATGACAGGATTGGTGGGAAAAACTGACTGTACTCTTAGGGAGAATGGAACTTAGAACAGTGAACAAATCACAGGAGCATTTAACTGCCTTCTCTCTGAGACATTGGCTTAGCTAAGTAAATTAGGCTTTGTTGCCCTGCTGAACTGAGGGAGAGAAGTCAGAGAGAAGCTAGGGGTCCATGGGGAGACCAAACCCCCCTTAAACCAGGACCACAGAATACTACACCCTCAGAGTGAGAGGAAATAATCCTGACTACCATTCCCAGGAATAGGGATAGATGTGCAGGGAAGATCTCAGACTACCTAAATAGATCAATGGGAAACAGAAAAGGAAAGAAACAAAACTCTTCTTTATTGTATCTGCAACTTGTAAGTCCTTATGAGGTCTTTTTCTTTTACTCTGAGTGGAACTCTTTGAGGGTTCTGAGCAGAAAAGTGATAGGATCTGAATTAAATTCAGAAGTACCTCAGAGGCTAGTGTGTAGGGGACAGCCTGTAGGGGGAGGGTAGATACACTGAGGTCAGTTAGAGGACTTGGCAGTATCTTATCAAGAGAAGAAGATTCATGCTCACTTCGGCAGCACATATACTAAAAAAAAAGAGAGGAAGATTGGACCAAGATGGCAGCAGTGATGGTGGTAAGAAGAGGTTAATTTATGTGCTTCCTTCAGTAGTACAGCTGTTAGAATATTCTGACTCTATGAATGTGGGGTGTGAACAAAAGGTGTATGTGTCATCAGAATAGTTGAAAACATACCCCATGATCTGGCAATACCATTTAAAGGTATCTATCTTAGAGATAGTCTTAACTATATGGAAAGGAATCATGTACAAGAATATATAATTTACCATTGTTGATTATTGTTCATTTTGTTCCACATTACAAGGGAATAGATAAACACAAGGTAATATCTTTAAGTCACGTATTACTATGTAACAATTGAAGCGAACTAGATCTATGTGTGTTAACATGACCAATCTCAAAAATAAAGTTGGGTGAAAAAAATTAATAGTTTATAACACTGTAAATAATAAAATCCATAATCCAGTACTATGCATTAGGTATAAATATATAAATTTCAATAAGTATTTAATAACTTGAATTGGAAAGATATCCACTAATAGGAGAGAGAGATTTTCAGGAATGAAGGAAAGTAAGAATACAGAGATGGGTATGTGTTCATTTGTTATAATACTCTGTATTTCTCTGTATTTTCCAAAACTTTCCTAAAATCACTCAGAGGCTTAAGCCAAAATAAAAGCTGTTTAAAATGAAATTTTAACCAACAAAATTGCCAGTCACTTGAACATGGATATCATTTTGTACAGTTTGTCCAATGCTTATAGATTCTAAGATTCTGTTCAACAATTTTGGCAAAAAAAAATATGTGTATATATATATATATATATATATATATATATAGAGAGAGAGAGAGAGAGAGAGAGAGAGAGAACTTAACTATGGGCAAAGCAATATTCCTAACATTGAGGGAATACTCACAGAACACTATCCTAACTCCAAGAAACACAACATCAGATGTTTCCTGTTTTTGTAGAGATTTCTTCCTCAAATGAGGTAAGAAAGAAGGTAGCCAAAGTGGGAGAGGTACGCATTTATTCTGGTAGGGAGAAATTCTTGAAGGGTGGGGGAAGTGCATATGACATGAGGCCAGAAATGCATTCAGTTGTTAGAAGAACAAAAACAGAGAGGTTGCTGATTCTCCAGAAATGTGGAGAGAAAGCCAAGCATTTCAAGTGAGTAAATGCAGTAACTAAAACTAAATAGCAAAACACTTAGAACTGAATCTCAGACCTAGCCAGCCTAGCAAAAAAAGGAGAGTAGTCTGCATTTTTTTTCCCAACAGCAAAGCTGAGTTGCAGCACCTGAAATCTCTATGTCATTCCTAAAGCATAAAATTACCTGTGGTAAGCCTATCATAATTAAATAAAACATGAAATGTTAAGTAACATAGGTATGGATATATTATGCATGAAAACACTTTGAAAGCTCTACCATGCTACATACATCTAAGATGTTCAATTTTATACATGCAGATATATGAATCTAAGAATAATAATGAAAGCTATTTTTTAATGCACACTAACTCAGGGCCATACATAACAGAAACTAAACTACTTCTATGCACTGTATTACTGAATTATTACCTTAGCCCTAAGAGACTTTAGTACTAATATTAACCCTATATTACAGATAAATAACATGAAGGGTAGAGAGCATAGCTTAGTAAGTGGTTCTCTAAGGTTCTGTAATCCAGGTACTGGACTTTCTACAGCTATTGGGTATTCATGATTCATCCTGTGGTTGGCAGTATAACATGTGGTTGATTTTTAATTTGTAATCAGGGGAATTTGGGTTCATATTCTGGCTCAGTGACTCTCCAGCTTGGTTACTTTGACCAAGATAAATTCTCTAAGCCTCACACTTTTCATTTATAAAGTTGTGGTCACACTGACTACATTAGAGATGTCATAAGAATATCAGGAGAATGAGAGAAGTAATATACAACTTTTAAATAGTCCCTAGTGTCTAGCAAGCATTTGTTTAAACATTTTTTTACTGTTCATTTACTTTTGAGAGAGTGAGTATGAGCGGGGGAGGGGTAAAGAGAGAGAGACACACACACACACACACACAGAATCTGATGCACGCTCTGAGCTGTCAGCACAGAGCCCAATGTGGGGCTCAAACCCACAAACCCAGAAATCATGACCTGAGCCAAAGCTGGACGCTCAACTGACTAAGCCACATAGGTGCTCCTAGTGAACATTTGTTTAATTTCTAGTATATATTTTAAAAATTATCATCAGATAAGTATGAAGATAATGGGTCATTCTCACGTTGACATATGAGAACTACATTAATTGAACTACAGTTAGGAGATAGTAACAAATTAGTAAACTTCCTTTAATCACATATCATTCTTTCAAGACTAGTTTTGTCACTATTAGGTTTACAGTACATTCTTGATGCATTCCACACACTGCAAATCTAAGGACTAATAATACCCTTATCTTGGTGTTAAGCAGAGATGAATTTTGATTGTTAGGACTGTCTTTTGTTGATGTGGACAATTGAGAGATAATGACCACAATATGAGGGTGTGACAACTGATTATTTGATTTCTATGTAATTTGATCTCATTGTTACCCTTCTCTCTTTCACTTCATTCTCCTTACCTGACCTTGTGTTAAAAACTCACAATTACTGGAGAAAGGTGCTTTGTGAAAGTACAAGAGACTTGTTATCCAATGGTCCATATTTAATATAAAATGAAGAAGAAAATAACATACTTTTTAAGATATACTCAACAAGTTTTATTAGATTAAAAGTAAATCATGTTTTACTGATGATTATCATTGTCACTGTATACAGACATCATTTTGTAAAGTATTATCTGTTTTATTGGTATCCTTTCTCCTGTGCACATGATAAAACATGGTTTTCCTAATGTCCTTTCACAATTTCCTAAAACTGTAGCCAATTTACAATTGGAAACACAGACTCTCCCTCTCTATATCCCTCTCCTGCCCCCAAGCCTTAACCTATCAAATAATAAGCACGCTTGTAAGTAGGCCTCAGTTTGCTTTTCTTTTTTCTTAAGTTTATTTTGAGAGAGAGTATTTTTTTATTTTTTTTTAATTTTATTTTTTATTTTTAAAAAAATTTACATCCAAATTAGTTAGCATGTAGTGAAACAATTATTTCAGGAGTAGATTCCTTAATGCCCCTTTCCCATTTAGCCCATCCCCCCTCCCACAACCCCTCCAGCAACCCTCAGTTTGTTCTCCATATTTATGAGTCTCTTCTGTTTTGTCCCCTCCCATGTTTTTATATTATTTTTGTTTCCCTTCCCTTATGTTCATCTGTTTTGTCTCTTAAAGTCCTCATATGACTTTATGAATGAAGTCATATGATTTTTGTCTTTCTCTGACTAATTTCACTTAGCATAATACCCTCCAGTTTATTTTTAAAGTTTATTTTGAATGTGTGCATTAATGGGGGAGGGGGAGAGAGAGAGAGGGAGAGATACAGTATCCCAAGTAGTCTCTGTACTGTCATTACAGAGCCTGAGGGGACACTGGGCTCCACTGCCCGAACCATGAGATCACGGCCTAAGCTGAAGTGTGGTGCTTAACTGACTGAGCCACCCAGGCACCACTCAGTTTGCTTTTCTTTTTTCATTTTTATTAAAAAAATTAATGTTTATTTATTATTTTGAGAGAGAGAGACAGAGCAAGAGTTGGGGAGTGGCAGCAAGAGAGGGAGACACAGAATCCTAAGCAGGCTCCAGGCTCTGAGCTGTCAGCACAGAGCCCAACATGGAGCTCGAACCCACGGACTGCCTTCCGCGAGATCATGACCTGAACTGACACTCAACTGACTGAGACACCCAGGTTCCCTCAAATTGCTTTTCTAAACCAATTTCTCTCTCCATTTCCTTCAATGAAACTAGACTGCATATATGTAGCTGTTTTCACAAGAAGAGGGTAAGTTTGACAGAATTGTGATCTATTCACTTTTACTCAAATATATAGATAATCAAGAATATCTAAAATTAACTCTTGTCTCCTATAAAATAATCTTGGTTGATTTAAAGGCTAAATCATTCATAAGTTCAAGCAAGATTGTGCTTTCCTATTATTTTAATTAATTTTACACTAAAAACCTCACATTAAAACAAGCAAACTACATCATGATCTATTATGAGAATCAGATCTTAATGCCCCTTGTAAAAGATGGTCTCATAAAAATAAGACGAGGAGGAATGAAAGGAACCAAGCCAAGAGAGCACTGAATACATGTTCATTTAACTTTTACCTGATCTCTTATTAATCCCTCAGTGTTCCATTCCTCATTATTATTTTCTGTGTAAACTAAGGTTCCTGAAAAACAAACAACACGACAAAGATATTCTTTTTACAAAAATGAATTTGATCAAAAATGATCACAATATTAAAAAGTGCCATTAGGAAGAAAATACAGCACATAAATAGAAAAATGGACTCAGATCTAAAAGACAAGGATTAAAATCCTGAGGGTTCATTTAATAGGTCTCTTGTCTCTGTGTCTTAATCCAATTCAAGATCCAACTCTAAGTACTTCCCTATCCACAAAGCCTTCAACACAGAACACTGCAGATCACCTCTCTGAAGTCCTAAGCACTTATTCTCAACTAATTTTATTTTATATATGATATTGATCTTTATAGGCAACATATACATTAAATTTAATTAAATTATATGTACAATTTAAATGGAGGCTTGCCTACTAGACTCTGCACCACTTGATGGCAAATGTGGTGGTATCCCCCATAGTGGCTGGCATAATGCCTCATGCAAGATTTGTGTTTAATAAATGTCTGATTTCTAAATATACAGACATAGTCATTCAGGCTCAAGATAAAAGTCCAAAAACACTGACGTTGACCTCATAAGTTTAAGAGAAATAGAAAAAAATGTTGATATCTAAAATTATAAAATTGGTATCTAAATTATATCCAAAAATAACCTTTACACAAAAGCAAAAATAAAGAAAAAGGAGAAGATTGTAATTTAAGAACTGTAGTAATCTATAAAGAAATGTTTATTTGATCTAAACCAAAGAATCCTGACTATATATGTTCAATTTTAGACCCATTCTATTTTAACTCCTGACCTAAGATTTATAAGTTATTTTTCCTTCTGTCTTCAGGTGGAAAGAAAATAAAAGTTCTCTAGCAGAGGAGAAGTTTTCTGGCCGAGGAACACACACTTTTTATTTATTTTATTTATTTATTAAAAAAAAAATTTTTTTTTTCAACGTTTATTTACTTTTGGGACAGAGAGAGACAGAGCATGAACGGGGGAGGGGCAGAGAGAGAGGGAGACACAGAATCAGCATGAACGGGGGAGGGGCAGAGAGAGAGGGAGACACAGAATCGGAAACAGGCTCCAGGCTCTGAGCCATCAGCCCAGAGCCTGACGTGGGGCTCGAGCTCACGGACCGCGAGATCGTGACCTGGCTGAAGTCGGATGCTTAACTGACTGCGCCACCCAGGCGCCCCATAACACACACTTTTTAAAATATACTAGCACTTCCAGATAAGTTATACCTTATTACATTGTTTTGTGCCAGAGGTCCAGATTTTACATCTGAATAATAGAGAAAACTATGTGTTCTTTGAAAACTTGAACTTTTGCTTCGACAGTAGGACACTGAGACGATTCATAACTACTCTAGGCCTATCTGCACATTTCAAATAAATTCATACACAGTTAGAATATTGTTTTCTTCCTGTTGCAGACATTTGTACATGCTACTATTTTAGCTTGGATAGCTTCTTGCCCAGTTTAACACCCCTCACCTCCCTTTTGTCTACATAACATTTATTTGTTTTTCAGTTCCTTTTCAAATGTCACTTTATCAGAAAAAAATTTCGTCGACACTGAGATCACTTTCCTTTGTAATAAGCTCTCATCGATGAACCCTTCTTTCATTTGGGATCCTTATCTTGTTAAATAGGAGGGTCGCTTGGGTGATAATTTCATTTATACCTTGCCTCCTCTGTTTGATTGGAAACTAGGGAGGTGGTGATGAATCAGATAGTTTTATTCACACAGTGTCAGATAAAGAGTTTTAGGTACTTACCTATACTGAATAATAAGCCAGAGTGATTTATTTTGAGATATAAATTCATTTTTAAAGCACTGAAGCTTTTTCGTTTTGATGTGAAATATGTTCTGTGAAAGTTTTCAGTTATTTTGGTAGTGGATTCAATAGTGACTGGTATTTTTAATTTGTCTCATGCAATGAATTATTATGTCATACTCTTCAAAAACCACTTATTACATTAAATATAAATATTATTGGTTAAATATAAATATATAGAACTATATTCTTATTCCTTCCACCTAGTTCTGAAAACGAACTAAATGTTTGTCCCAAGCTCGCAGTAGGACTTCTGCTCCTCACTCTTTTCACCCTGTTTTTGTTGAGGCCAGTTTAGGAGCCAAGAACTCATGGACACTGTACCTGCTGTGGTTAGCTACTGAAGATGCTCAGCCTACCCTAACCTTCTTATCTGTTTGGCCACACTCTGTTTATCCTTCAACATTTACCTTCCATCTCATCTTCTCGATGACAACCCTAGATTCTGTCCATTCCCTGCTACACGCAATGTCTGTTGTACTGTTCTACTGTTCCACACAATTTAGCACTTCCTTACATAATGTCCTCTGTTGTTAGTGAGTGCTTGACATGATCTATCTTGTATTCCCCATCTAATTTTTTTAATGTTTATTTATTTTTGACAGAGAGAGAGAGAGAGAGAGAGAGAGAGAGAGAGAGAGAGACAGAGCATGAGTGGAGGAGGGGGAGGGGCAGAGAGAGAGGGAGACACAGAATCCCAAGCAGGCTCCAGGCTCTGAGCTGTCCGCACAGAGCCTGACACGGGGCTCGAACTGACAGACCGCAAGATCATGACCTGAGCTGAAGTCGGACCCTCAACTGACGGAGCCACCCAGGCACCCCGCTTGTATTCCCTATCTAAAACACAAGCTTACGGAGTCAGGAATTGGGCAAAAACACTTCTGTGTACTGAGAGCTCTAAGTACATCATTTCCAGGGTCCAAATTGCCATCCAAGTCAATCGCTGCTCATTCATCAAACTTCAGCCTCAGATGCCTTTGGGATTCTTCCATCTTCCCTTAGTACCTGGCACAAGCCTGTGTAATCCCCATTTATCAGTATGTGTTGCCATGTTTTTCTCCTTTCTCTTTATCTCTCCAATAGGAAAAAGCTTGGTAAGGTCAGGGATCATGTCTTTTATGGCTGTGTATCCTTAGAATCCAGCACAGTGTACAGTGGAGGATAGGGGCTCAATACATATTTGCAAAATGAGTAAATTAATGGTCTCTCTCTCTTTTAATTTGGACAGGCATAGGATCTTCTTACTTTCTAAGAAGATTAAGAAAATTTGTATAAATTCTGAAAAAATCGCATAGATGTTTAAAACATATGTAAAATCGAGTAAATTTCTTGATTAACATTTTACTCTGTGCACAGAGTACAGCATAGTGGTTGGGTCAAAAAATTGAGCTTTGCAATCAGACCTGTCAGAATTCTGGTTCTTCATAACCTTAAGAAAGTTACCTTGCCTCAGCCTCAGTAACCTCATAAAAAGTGAAAATATGACTAACTACCTCAGAGTATTGTGAGAATTAATCAGTTCAATGTGTGTAAAAATCCCGGCAAATTGGCTGGCACAGAAAGAGCCTTTAGTAAGTTTTAATCAAGTATTGCTATGAAAGTGTTTTAAGAGGGGGAAAGACTAAATGTTATTTCTTATGCTTCACAGATGTGAAAACAATCACATATTCCAGTTGGATATGCAATATACATTTAAAAATGTAACATACAAAGCCCAAACATAGACAAGCAGAATACCTTCTTTACGTTTCTATAAAAATCAAACCACCTTGAGATACTATATCAGGGGCTGACACATCTTCTCTGTAAAAGGCCAAATAGTAACTATTTTTGGTTTAGAAAACTGTACTGCTTCTGTCACAGCTACTCAATTTTATTGTTGTATCATGAAAGTAGCCACAGACAGCAAGAACACAAATGAGCCTGGCTGTGTCCTAATAAAACTTTATTTACAAAAACAGATGGCGAGTCAGGTTTGCCAACCCCTGTGCTAGCTAGATATATCTATGTCTCACTATATAATCCCACCACAGGTAATAATTTAACATTTGTATAACACATTTCTGCAATGATGCCCAAACTTTAATGGAGCTAGAATGCTTAAAAAGTAACCTTTAAGAATTATTAATGCATAATTCAACCTTTACACACATTTGAATTCATGTAATTTCTAATCTCTATTGTAAATAGCTGTTTATGAAAGACAAGATTTATGTTCTCCACTGGTTGTGGGTAAGTAAAATTTGTTATCACCTTTCACCCTGGCATAGTACTTTGTGAATACTAGATGCTCAATTCATATATACATAGAGTAAAAACTAGTGAAAGCCTCATAGCAACCTAGATATAATCTTGCTCATGTATCTTTAAAATCAACTGAAGACAATACCATTTAGTGCAAAGATCCTGGGCTTTCAATCCAAACATGTCTCTGTCCCTGCCAGATGTTCATCTTGCTGACCTCGTGTCCCTGGGTAAGTTCTGTTACAGGACAGAGTAATATTTACCTTAACACAATGGTTGTCAGCCAGAGGACATTTCTGACCCTAGGGGGCATTTGCAGTGACATTTTTGATTGTCACAACTTGGCAGGGAGAGGGTTGCTACTGGCATCTAATGGGTAGAAGCTAGGGACTCTGCTCAACACCCTACAATGCACAGGACAGCCCCAACTTTTCCCCCAAGTAATTATCCGGCCCAAATTGTTGATAGTGCCGAGTTTGAGACACTATAACTTAAAAGTTTGTGTGAGGTTTAATTCACACCATGCTGAAAGGTTTAGCAGGAGACCTGGATAATAATAAGACCGATTATAAGACTGATTAATAATAAGACTGACTTCTGACTATTGACTGTCAGAAAATAAAGACTTATGCAAATTTGAACACAGACATGTATAAAAACAAATGAGCTCTCCATTTTGGGGGCTAGAAGCATGTTGATGCATCTTGTAGATTAACTAGTAAAAATGATACCACTCACATATATATTGACATTTGGAAGCCACGTGCTGTTCGCCAGCCTTGAAAGGTTTTGAATGATACTTGGCTGTTCTGTCATTGTTACAGTAAATGTTTTATCTTGATGTTAATATCTTTCTTGCTTTAAATTCATGTGGGAAATATGAAAGTCCTATTTCCTATCTTAAAAATCAATGATAACTTAATCAATGCTGCTAACAACAAGCCCCAGTTCTTATGTAGTAGAAAAGTAAACAAGCTGGAGAATTAAAAGTGACAGAATTTTCACATCAAGGACGGAGAGCATTCTTGCAGCCAGCTCTTCTATATTTGCAGCCTGAAAGGTTCCATCTGCTTGGTTCTTTCCTCAGGGGACTGAGGCACCTTGAAAGGGATAAGAGAACTTCAGCATTGCAATAATGTTTCGTATCATTAGGTTTAAATTAGGTAAATAACAGAATTCTTAACTGATGACGTATCCTGTTCCACTAATCATAGCATGAGATCTCCAGTACTGTCTTCAGAACATTTTTCCCTAGAAACAGCCCTGCTTCTGTTTCTTTTACACATTTCTAGGGTATGCAACTGAATGAGGAGGCTGCCAAGAGGAAAAACAGAAATACGTCTGAGATGGTACTTAACAATAACAACAAAACACACACACACACACACACACACACACACACACACACACACACACACCTTGAAGCTCATGTTCTTGTTCAAATGCAAATATGAGTCAACAGTGGTTTACCAGGCACAGTTAAAAGTGTCTGAGATTGTGTCAGTCTGCTATTACATCTGGATATACAAACTCACATAAATAGATGTCAGTTGCTACCAAATGGGTACATTGAGTTGAAGTGATCAGTGAGGTTAAAAGGGAATTGCACTGTTCACGCACCACCTAAAAAGTCAGTGAATAGAGGCACCAGGGTGGTCCAGTCCGTTAAGTGTCTGAAGTTGGTGACTTTAGCTCAGGTTATGATCTTGCCGTTCGTGGGTTCGAGCCCTTCATCAGGCTCTGTGTGCTGACAGCTGGAGCCTGGAACCTGCTTCAGATTCTGTGTCTGTCTCCCTCTCTCTGTGCCCCTCCCCTGCTCATGCTCTCACGAGAATAAATAAATGTTAAAAAAATTAATAAAATAGGCCCCTGATTTTCTTTTTCTCCTCTTGCCCAATGAACCCATTTTACATACTGCTTCCAAGTTGACCCTCTGTGGAAATTCTGATCCAATGCTCTTCTGTTCTGTAAGGTCAGGCTTAAGACAAACTATTAATTCCCCATTGCTGCTATGACAAATGAGCACAAATGTAGCAACTTAGAAAAACATAAATTTATTTTCTGTGGATCCAAAGTCTGACACAGATCTCACTGAGCTAAGGTCAAGCTGCTGGTAGGCTGCAGTACTTTCTGTAGGCTCTAGGGGAGAACTGTTTCCTTTTCTTTTCCAGTTTCCAAGGGCCACCTGCCACTCTCCTTGGCTTATGGCCCCTTCCTCTTACATCAAAGCCAGCACTATGGGCCCAGTGCTCCCCTGTTTCCGTTTCTCTGATTTTTTATAGTCACATCTTCCTCTAACTCTTGTAACCACCCTTTTATTACATTGACCCTACTTGGATAATCCAGGATAATCTCCCTATTTTGAAGTTGGCTCATTAGCCATCTTAATTCCACCTTCAACCTTAATTCCCCTTTGTAACCTAATATATTTGCAGGTTCCAGGTGGGGGCATCATTATTCTGCCCACCACACATGGAGTGGAAAACACTTGAAGATCTGGCCCCATATAACTCTTCAGTCCTAATCCCCTTCCAGGGTCCATCCTCATTTCTTTTGTGCCAAGTGCTTCATCCAAACTGAACTTCCCATAAACAGGCCCACTGCCAGTTCAAGACTCCCTCAATTTTGTTCATGCTGTTCTCACTTGTAGATGGTTGTTCTCCAACTTCTTTGAAAATTTAATCTTTACCCGTCAAGTCCTCTACTCTGGGAAGCTTTGTAAATCTCTCCCAGGCAGACAGTTGTGCACTCGTTGAGACTATCTCTTCCACAACATCAGTGTATTTTGATAATTTTTTTCTTTTTTTTTTTTTTTGTTTTCTGGATTCCCTAGGAGACACTTTTACCCATTGAAAATCATGAAAAGTGGTAGATATATTTTGTTAAAAGGTTGAAAGAGTATATTAAAGACCACACTAAGTTTCTATAATAAACAGACACACCCTGCACCTCCATATATCAGTGGTTTAACTGATATTCAATAGAAATTTATTTCTTTACAACACAAGGCAGGTGTTCCTGGCCTGCTGATAGTTTTTATCCATGTTGATTCAAGAATCAGCCTCCCTCTGGAGTCCCTGGGTAGCTCAGTTGGTTGAGTGTACGACTCCTGATTTTGGCTCAGGTCATGACCTCACAGTCCTGTGATTGAGAGATCAAACTCCATGTAGGACTTCACACTGAGCATTGAGTCTGCTTGGGATTCTCTCCCTCTCCCTCTACCCTTCCTCCACTTGTGGGCATGTGTGTGTTCTCTCTCTCTCTCTCTCTCTCTCTCTCTCTCTCTCTCTCTCTCTCCCTTTCTCTCTCTCAAAATAAATAAACTTAAAAAAAAATCAGGCTCCTGCTTCCTAGCTCTGTCATCCCAATGCCTGACTTGTTGTTTGAATCCAGACATTAGAAGGAAAATAGAATTACTTGCTTTTAAAAAGCATGGCCTGGAGGCCACCTCATTTCTATTTATATTCCCTTGGAGAGAAATTAGTCATATTGTCAAAATAACCTGTAAGGCAGTCTAGGAAATGTAGTCTAACCATGTATCCAGAAAAAAACCCTATTAACATAGGGAGAGAGGGTTTTGGATTTGGGTAGAAAACCATGATCTCTGCTACAAAGAGTTAATGAGCAGTACAGCTCCTTCCTGGTGATGACACTTCTCTCGCTGGAAGTCACTCCTCCCTTCTACCAACTTGTAGATCGTATGAATACATATCTCTTTACCCTTACAGCCTATTTCTTTGTGATTTATGTCTGATATCTGCCAAAGTATAAGAATCAGGTCAATTTAGGGGGAAGTGTTAAAAGTGAGTGCAAAATTTACATTTTACATCAATTTTCCTTTAAGAATATTGATTAAATACCAATATGGTAAAACAAAAAACCAAAAAACAAAAAAACAAAAAAACAAAAAAACTATTGAATTGCTCCATAGATGACAAATATGACCTGGTTATATAAGGAATATATGATTTCAATGTCTTCAGAAATATGTTTTAGAAAGATAGGCACAGGTCTAACCGTGTAAAAAAGTATGACAGGACTTGACAGAAGATGAGATTTTGTCAAAAATGTTACTAAAGAGCATGAAGTTGGAGTTAGATGCATTAGTTATGCTTTTTTTTAAGGGGTGTGTAACCTAAACAAATTAAAATTTTATTTTCTACATTTGCCAAATAGGAGTAATAGCTTATAATTTTGGGAAGGTATAGATTTGATAAATTTTATGAGGTATTTAGAATATCTAACATATGCATACTTCAAAATGGTAGGTTTTATTGTTGTTGAACAAGGAAATCTGTATTAACCTCGTATTTTTAAGGTGCATGTACAAAGTATAAAAACAAACGGAAGTTTCTGAGTTAAAAATGAGGTCAGGAAAGCTGAAATCCAAAGAGCTCATGTTTATAAGGACAAAAGAACCAACTGAAGATCTGTCAAGGTTTTTACAGTTACAAAAACAGAACAAGGGAGGTGCTTTGGGTTAACAAGTCCAATTTTTTTTTTTGAAAGCATAGCATTCCAAGAGTGAACAAACACTTGAGAGAGGTGATTGAGGGGATCCTAAAAGTAAAGTATTGAGGAACAGGATCTTGTCCTAAATGACTTTGTGACCTGGCTTGTGGTTACAGCATTCCAAAATGAGAATCTTAGAAGTGAGATTGAAACCTTAGTGTTGATGGGGCACCTGGGTGGCTGTCATTTGAGCGTCTCACTTCGGCTCAGGTCATGATCTCATGGTTTGTGAGGTCAAGCCCCATGTCCGGCTCTGTGCTGACAGCTCGGAGCCTCGAGCCTGCTTTGGATTCTGTGTCTCCCTCTCTCTCTGCACCGCCCCAGCTTGCACTTTGTCTCTCTGTCTCTCTCAAAAATAAATAAACATTAAAAATAATTTAAAAAAAAAGGAAACCTCAGGGTTGGAATAAAGGGTCAAGAAGAGGATGCAGCAAGACTGAGAAGGATGGGGGCACCTGGGTGGCTCAGTCGGTTAAGTGTCCCACTTTGGCTCAGGTCATGATCTCACGGTTTGTGAGTTCGAGCCCCGCATGGGACTCTGTGCTGGCAGCTCAGAACCTGGAACTTGCTTCAGATTCTGTGTCTCCCTCTCTCTCTGCCCCCCCCCGCCCCCGCCGCTCACTCTCTCTCTCTCAAAATAAATAAACATTAAAAAAATTAAAAAAAAAAAGACTGAGAAGGAAATAGAGCTCTTATTTTCAGAAGGAGAAAGAGATTAATATTGGTAACTAAGGACCTGAACATGACCTTTAGCATTCAGAAGATTCTAGGACTGGTTACACTAGTTCCTCAATGAGACATCTTTTTATAACTGCAACCACTAAAAACTCTACCCCCTTTAAATGTATACATCAATCTTCAGATGCAGTTTGATTTCAGAAATGTGATGGTGTGAGTGTGCAAGTGATTAGAACAAGGTTAGAAGCTATAAGTAGACATAGATTTTATACTGAAGTCCAGATACGTTTATCCAAGCCACTAATTATATCCTTCTGGATAAGATTTTTGCAATTAAAGTGCGTGAAATTCCTATTTATAAATTTAATTGGTTTGTTAACTTACGTAAACAAAAGTACAACTGTATTACCAGACTTCTGGTAAACTGATAAATGTGTGCCACCCGAGAATAACTCTTATTACTCTAGGACTCTGACACATGTCTTACTGTACATTTTATCAATGGATGGAATAGTAGGAATTATTTTCAAATTTCAAAGAAGCAAAATTATAATGGTTAATACTGTGGACTTTGAAATTGGTGGATTTAGTGTAGGGTTCTGCTTTTCCCACATACTAGTTGTGTGCCTCTAGGCAAGTAAGTTAACCATTATCAATCTCAGTTTCCTCATCTATAAAAACGATAATGAAGGAAAGAGCCATCTACACATTGCATCAATTATGTAAGTAACAAATACACTTAGCATATAATACATATCCATTATGGTGGAGATAATTACAAGGTTGTTGTTCCTAAAGATACTTCCTATCAACAAGAGAGCTTCCATATACTTAAAGAGCTTGCAGAAATGGATGAATCAAATTCAACAAGATTAAAATGGATATTATGTCATTTGAGCAAAAACCAAGCAAAACAAAAATGTTTTTGTAAGGGATAGAATAAAAAAAAACCACATTCTATCAGGGACAGATATAGAAGTTTTAGAACCATTTCAGAAATCATATTCAATACGAATCAATAGAAAAATACATAATAGTGGAAAAATATAACTACCAAACTACCTAGCATCCTCTTCAAGTACATCTATAGAAATACAGAAAGTAATATAAAGCAAAGATCAGATCCACTGTGCTCTTTGTTGTCAAAGAACACTGAAAAGCTTGTAGATGATTCAAGGTCCACTCTAAGTTGAATGCAGACAGAATCAAAACATATTCTGAGTAGTTAGGAGAGTAATGAAATATGTCATTGGAACAGTAACTTGAAGAGCAGTGTTTGGATTGTTTCTGGTTTCAGACTATGAAAAAGAAGCTGCTATAGTTTTTACATAAATCTTTTTGTAGATGTAGGTTTTTATTTATCTAGGGTAAATATCTGAGTAGAATTGTGGGGTCACAGAGTAGGTATTTGTTTACCTTCATTAGAAACTGCCAGTTTGGGGCGCCTGGGTCATTCAGTGGTTTAGCATCCAGTTTCGGCTCTGGTCACGATCTTGCTGTTAATGAGTTCAGGACCTGTGTCGGGCTCTGTGCTGACAGCTCAGAGCCTGGAGCCTGCTTCAGATTCTGTGTTTCCCTCTCTCTCTGCCCCTCCTCTGCTCACATTCTCTCTGTCTCTCTCCCTCAAAAATGAATAAAAACATTAAAAATATTTTAAAAAATAAAATTAAAAAAAGAAACTGCCAGTTTTGCAATGTTGTTGTACCATTTTATACTACTTTTTGTTTGTATACTTATTTAAATTTCATCAATTGATCATTTTACAGCACTCTTAGAAACCCAGAATTCTTTCTTGGGAAAAAACTGGAAGACTTGACAATATTGGACTTATATGGCCAAAAATAGCTCTTTTTTAAATTAAAAAAAATGTTTATTTATTTTTGAGAGAAAGAGCGAATATGAGCTGGGGAGAGGCAGAGAGAGAGGGAAACGCAGAATCTGAAGCAGGCTCCAGGCTCTGAGCTGTCAGCACAGAGCCCAACCCAGGGCTCAAACCCATAAACTGTGAGATCATGACCTGAGCTGAAGTCGGACGCTTAACAGACTGAGCCCCAATCCGCTGCCTATGTGAACAGACCAGGCCTCAAATGAAATGTTGGAAGAGCAGAAATAAGAAAGCAAAGAGGAAGAATATGGTAGGCAGTGAGAATAACCTTAGTTTTGGGCCTTGTGCCATCCAGAAAGTGAAGGAGAAACTGCATTGTGTTTTGAAGGCAATGCATGGCATGGGTTTATATAGGTGTTGGAGAATAATTCCAGCTGGGGGATACTTCTCAAGATATTGTTATAAATATTAATAACAAGCTAAGAACTTTGGCTCCTGTTCATGCTTCTGAAGGATTTGTAAATCTCTTTGGTGCTTTTCCTCTCCACATGTTGTGCACAATGCAGGTGTAGCTGCACCCTGGAAGAGAGCAGGCCTATGTAAAAGTGACATCTTGTGTTGCTTTGACGCATTGCATTTCTGGTTTGCCCTGTCATGATTCCTCTGTTCTGGAAACTCTTGCTGTTAGTACCTTTACTAAACAGAAAAGAAGCACACTATAATCACTGCAATGTAAGGGATGTAATTTGTGATATTTAAAAAAAAAAAAAAACTTTAGGCTCTTCTCTCCCTTATTTACAAATTATATAATAGTGACAAATAAATCATTCTAGTGATGGAGTTTTACAGAATCCGTTACATTATCTTCTAATGGATTGTGAATCTTAGAAAAGTTTGATGTTTACAATTAGATTTACTAACAGTTATGATACTGCCTTAAAATAGAAAATGCACTGATCTTAAATGACCAGAGACTAGCCTGCTTTCTAGAAGCTAATTTTTGGAAATGTTTTTTGTCACTAATGAGGCAAATGTAGTTCCAGGTGTGAGTATATTATCCTATCTCACTATGGATTTGAGCCTCGATGGCTATCATATCAAAACATCCCCATTCATATTGGGTGGGGCATAAATAAAATACTTGTGCATCGAGTAAATTCATTGATACAAAAACTTGGAGAAGTATCTATGTGATCAATAAAGTCAATAATGAGAGTGTCAAAGTTGAAAGACTAGTAACAGACATGCTTGAGAGGGGAAAATCTTTCCAGCACATTAGTAAGGATTAAGGTAGTGTGATGAAATCTAGAATAATAGGGAACAGAAAAGAATGTATGATTGAAAAAAAAAAAAACAACTAATGAATGAAACAGCATGGGCGTATGACCACCTCAGATGAAGAATAAGAGAAAAGCCCAGAGCTTAAAGCTAAAAGAGAAAAGTAGGTCTAAAATTCCGAATAATAAAACTAGGGGACTGCTGAGAAGAAACACTCTGGAGAATAAAGAAAAAGTGCCCAGATCAAAGATAGATGATACAGAATCTTAAACGAAGAGGAAAAAGTGGTTGTCAAAGAGAAAGAAAACTACAGAAACTAGAAGCCTAGTGTCAGAGAACATTATTACATATCTCAACCCAAGGAAGAGAATGAGGCTAAAGGAATATGGGAAGGACACTGTTTCACATGTATAATTAATTAACCTGGTAGATTACAGCATATATATACTCATTATTTGCTCAGTGCCTATTGTCCCAACAAAATGAAGTGAAATACCAACTGTTTCATGTGGTTAAAAAATGGGTTGTAGAACCAGACATCTGGGTTTGAACTGAAGCTGGCTTTCACTTGCTAGGTGATCTTTGCAAATTCCTTAACCATTCATCTTGTTTCCCCATCTGTAAAGTGAGGACAATTGCATCTTCTTCATAATGCTACTTTGAGGGAGAAGTGAGATCAGGAAACCTTGTGCCTGGTTAGCAACAAATTAACAATTTGTTGGGAGAATGGCAAGTCCTGGTTTCAGTTTTTTCACCTAAGTAAATCATAATGATGTGAGGGATCAATAAGAGAAATAAAATTCTTTTTTTTAAATTTTAATGTTTATTTATTCTTGAGAGAAAGAGTGCGGGCGGGGGAAGGGAAGAGAGAGAGGGAGACAGAGTCTGAAGCAGCCTCCAGGCTCTGAGCTGTCAGCACAGAGCCCGATGCAGGGCTTGAACCCACAAACTGTGAGATCATGACCTGAGCTGAAGTAGGACGCTTAACTGACTGAGCCACCCAGGCACCCCAAGATAAATAAAATTCTTAAATTGCTCCTATATCACTTTTGTGAAAGAGGGGAAGAAAATAACCATCACCATCTCTTTCTGGTAGAAAGAGGTAATCAAAGACAACAGGGAAGGGAGTTTGAAGCAGGCCACTTGGCAAAAGATAGAAGTTTTAATCGTTTTCCATGTTTCCTACATTAGCGTATAGAAGTCGTGGTAGGGAAAACATTATGCAGTTGCCTTTGTTTCAGAATTCACCCCACAAGATCAGGAATGATTTACTTGGAATAAAGTATGTAACCTCACCCACTGTGGTACTGGTTCAAACTGACATCCTGGAGTCAGAACTAGGCTTTCTGAAACAAATCTGTAGGTATAGAACCCAATGATCTAATGCTTTTAATACAGAGGAACAGGTTTCAGTGGTGACCGGTGGAGAGAGAGAGATTTGTCCTTGGGCCACTTGCTGTGATCCCTCCTGGTGATTCTGAGAACATGTTCCTACCTGTATCCTGGCTGGGAATTGCTTCAGCAGCCCTTGCTTCCTGTAACAGCAAACTGGATTTGGGTTCCTGGCAAGTTTCTTCAATCTGTGCAATTATATACATTGGTAAAGGAGGTGACTACTTTAGCAGGCTCCAAATATATGTTTGATATGGCTATTGGAAATAATGCTATCATTTCAAGGACAAGGCAACCAAAGTGAGTCCATGGGACAGTTACTAAGTAAGGCCAATAGGTGCATGGACTGAGATAAGGTATAGTGTATTATTACAGAAAAGTAGCTGATGGTAGGAGGATGAGGTATAGGATCCATGAAAACTTCATGCAGCAGACATTTAGGAAACTAAAGAGACATAAGAAAATAAAATATAATTTGTTTAACCCATTTCCGTTTTACAATGTACATTTAGATCTGTTCAAATAAGCTGGATAACTGGAAGAAGCTGAAAATCTACCACATATAGTTCAATAGCTGGAAAATCTTCTGCTTACCTCTTAAGCCTCTTACTTGTCTTTAACCACTATAGTATCTTCAGTTTCTGCACCCAGCCCACGTGAAGATGATCATTCCTTTCTCCATCCCATTACTACACCTTGCACTGCACTGCATTATTCTACAATTATGTTTTTGAGTATTTGTTACATGCCCTAGCAAGTGGTGTCCCCCTTAAAAACAGGTGCTGGGTCTCAGTCATCGATATGCCCCCCATACTTAGCTCAGGTCCTGGCATATGATAGGAGATCAATACTATTTGTTTAATGACTGAAATTATGGTAAAAGAAGTTGAATAAGTGTTCTTTGTCTTTAAGGAGGACCATTTCAGTAAAGTAAAGGCAAGCATACAAATTACTATGTTGTAAGGGAGAGTAAGGTTAGAGTCATCAGAGATTTCATCTAATTAAGGGGATTTCAAAAGGCTTCACAGAAAAGATGGTGCTCAAGATAGGACTTAAGGAATTAATAGGTTTTCAACAAATGGAGTGTGTTTGGAGGAGAGTAGCTATTTCAGATAAATGAAACAGCATGAACAAAGGTAGAGGCAAAACTCAGGGAATATTGAGTGAACAAAGCAAAGGCCATTTTGAATAGAGTTCATTGTAGGAATGGCAATTAGGTTTTATCTCATATGCCATATATGACAACTGGTAGAGGCCGCCTGTATTGAAAATAATTCCTGGGCCGAGTCTCAGTTCAGCATGCAAGAATGTCATGATCAATAAAAAATAGCTGCCATGGACTCAAGAGAATAGCATCTCTGAAATAAAGCCTCCCATCTCTATATACATAGAAGAATAGTAACATTTTCCATCATTTATATTGGCAGATACTGAGCATCAAGTATGTGTCATACTCCAAACTAGATATTGCATGTAGCCAATATATGTGTCATAGCCAAGAAAGACAGTTATGGCACATAAAAATATGACAGTCCCATGGAGAATACACTCACCAAACAAATATTTTCACAAATAATTGTATAATCATAGTTATGACTGCTGTTAGGGTCAATTACAGAGTCCTGTATGATTGCAAGGAGACCTGTCCTAATATGAGAGTTTGCTAAGACCTCCCTGACCAAGTGATCTTAAACGCTTACCTGAAGAATCTCTCTCCCTGTATGGGACATGGAAAGCCACTGCTCCTTGACATTTTACTGAATGATTTTATGAGGCTCCTATAGCTTCTGTGTCAACAGCTTAGATAAAGACTTGTTGAGATCCTCACATTTCTCCTTATAAACCTAACTTCCCACAGTTAGAAATCTTTGATAAACAGACAAATACATTTTTTTAAATTACTAGTTCTCATTGTGTGGGCCCTGGACCAGACAGTCTTACCTGGAAAACTGTTAGAAATGTAAATTCTTGGGGCACCTGGGTGGCTCAGTGGGTTAAGGATCTGACTTTTGATTTCTTCTGCTCAGGTCATGATCTTACACTTCGTGAGTTTGAGCCCTGCATTGGGCTCTGTGCTGACAGTGCAGAGCCTGCTTAGAATTCTCTGTCTCCCTATCTCTCTCCACCCCTCAACACCCACTTCTTAAATATGAATAAATAAAAATTAAAATAAAAGAAATTCAAATTCTTGAATGCTTGCAAATTCCTACACCGCACCTACTAAATCCAAAACTGTGTAGGTAAATCCTAGCAAGCTGTGTTTCAGCCGCAGACCCTGGTGATTCTGCTGCACACTAAAGTTTGAGAAGCACTGCCCAGAAGTAAAGTACACATTCTAGAACAGAAGGAGATTTTTTAACAAAGGGGGAAACTTAACAGTTCCTTTCCCAGTGACAAACAATAACTTAGAGATACAAAATAAATTTCTTATTGAACACTTATAAGACAAAAAGGGTTTGATGGCAGGATACTTAAAAAGAGACCTAACAAGGGGCGCCTGGGTGGCGCAGTCGGTTAAGCGTCCGACTTCAGCCAGGTCACGATCTCGCGGTCCGGGAGTTCGAGCCCCGCGTCAGGCTCTGGGCTGATGGCTTGGAGCCTGGAGCCTGTTTCCGAGTCTGTGTCTCCCTCTCTCTCTGCCCCTCCCCCGTTCATGCTCTGTCTCTATCTGTCCCAAAAATAAATAAAACGTTGAAAAAAAAATTTTTTAAAAAGAGACCTAACAAGAAGTTGGTATCGATGTTCCATTTACTTTTTGTAGTATCCTAAGGCATATTATTAACCTTTAGGAGATAATGACTAATCCTGACTATTATCTTTAAGATAAAACTGTTTTGTTCCCCTCCCCCGGCCCCCCCTCCCCCAGCTGTGATGTAAGGAATCATCACAGTGCCCTGAACTGGTTTCACAAAGTATTTAGTTCAAAGGGCAAACTAAGATGAAAAATATTACAAACATTTTACAATTACAGTTCTAAATAGTGAAAACTTCTAGAGATAACTTTCACATCAGCAATGTATTTTGCTTTACAAAAAGAAGATAGAAAAAGGTAGAAAAAGAAATATTTCAGTTTTGGGGAACCTGGGTGGCTTGGCTTAGTCAGTTAAGTGTCTTGACGTGATTTTTACTCAGGTCATGATCTTGCAGTTCATGAGTTCCAGCCCTACGTCAGGCTCTGTGCTGACAGTACAGAGCCTACTTGGGATTCTCCCTCTCTCTCTCTCTCTCTCTCTCTCTCTCCCTCCCTCCTACCCCTCCCCCACTTTTGCTTGGGCTCTCTCTTTCTCTCAAAATAAATACATAAATTAAAAAAAAGGAAATATTTCAGTTTTGTTTGACTACAGAACTTTGGTCCTGCCAAACATACTGTTTTATGAGTAGCAAACTCTGCTTTCCAGAAAAGCTGTGAGATTTGCAGTCATTGAAGACATCAGGTCTAATTAATTTTGGCTTTTAAGTGTTATCTAAACCCTCACTATTCAAAGTACCATCATGACAACTTGGGAGCTTCTTAGAAATGCAGAATCTCAGATCCTAACCCAGACCTACGGAATCAGGATCTACATATTAAGAGTCTCACCAGGTGATTCACATGGCCACTAAAGTTTGAGAAGCACTGAAACATTTGCATTAACCTAGGGCAAGACATTGGAAAATTTTCTGGTATAGCCATACTTAATTTCTATAGGTGGTAGAGTTGTAGTATCAAACCAACCTATTATTGCATGTTAATCTAAAAAAGGATAAATGAGGAAGAAAAAAAAAAGATAATTGCAAACACTAGCAATAGAAGACATTGCTGAAGTTCAGTATAAAATCACCAAAAGATTTAGAAGACCCAAATCAATATAAATAAAGGTGTTTGAAAATTGTTTATTAAAGAAGAGTAAGTGATAACTATTTGGTCCATAATGGTGCAATAGCTCTGGTGATAAGGACTATCTTATATAACTTTCCCATTAGAATCCATTAGAACAAAAGTATAAACAAATCCCTTTTGCTAAAAAGAAAAGCCTTTGAGGAAGATAAAAGATAATTAATTATACCTGAAATTTGCACAGTGAACTGAGTGCAATACACCATTAAGAATCAAAGGATTATTGCAGCCTATTAACAGTAAAGATGTCTACTGTACTAGAGAAAAATCTTAATTTTTACAGTTTATGACTAGGCTAATTCCCCAAACAGATACTTGGGAGACATTTATGGTAACTGAGGAAAATTTTCTCTCTCTTTAAGCACTGGAATTTGCATTTCCTAATGTCACATACATGCTAAAACATTGTCATGGAGGGAGTAAGTTATTCAGAAGTAGATTTAGCCTACAATAATATCAACACTTTCATTTCAAGCTCATTGATTTTTTTTTTTACCTTAATGAGTACTAGAATTAGTAGAGTACAAAAAACCCTATATCGGATGAAAATCTTCTCACAACTCAATTTAATTTAATTTGAAAATAGCTGTTTTACTGTCTCTCAAACTAAATTTAAGAAATCAAACAGAGCATTAACATGTTAATTAATAAGAGGTTCAGTGGGAAGGTAGGAAATGATTAGTTGCATTACGATTCCCTTAGATTTTCTCTAGGAAACTCATTAAAGGGCTCTTCAGAAGTGCTTTTCTGAAAAGATGACAAACACATGGTACATGTTCTTCAGAAATCTCAAGGTGCAAGGCCTGTGTCTGGCTTCTCTCCACAATGTAAAGGTACAGAGAGACTCACCTCAGTGGCATTTGATAAGTGACCTATATAGCATGTCCTAGGCCTGGCACATACACCAATTTGGGATGCAATAGGTCATATTCAATGTACTCAATGTAATGGGGAGCCATTTTCTTTGGGTTAACTAAAGAAAAGATGTTCTATGTTTTCTTCTAATAGAGATGAGATGAGGAGTTCTCTAAGGAACCTGTATTTTATAGCTCTTTACATTTTGCAGGTAGTCTCCATATATATTAACTCTTTTGATCTCAACCACTCTGGTAACTAGGTAGGATGCACATAGTTCCCAGAGGAAGCAAAGTACACTCAATGACTCAAACTCACGTTAGCTGTCCTCTTGCATGTGTTTATAAACTTCAGGTTCTTTGTCTCACTATCTTTTTCTCGTATGTAAATAGAGAGTTTTCTAGAAAGTATTTTAGATGCTTAAATAATATACACAATGTTAAATAAAATATGCTTTAGATATCAGGAGAGGAAAGTAAAAGAGTGCCAGTTATGAAACTAGTACTCAGCATACCAAAATCTTTCTAGAGGAAGACTCCAGGATTGGATCACACCTTTATACCATCCAATGGAAGAAAGAAAATAGATGGCATTTTAGCAATGATTCTCAAAAAGTGTGGTCTATAGCTAATAGTACGAGCATCACTTGGGAACATGTTGGGAATGCAAATTGTTGGGACCCACCCCAGACTTACCAAATCAGAATATCTGAGAATAATGTAGTTTAACAAGATCTCCAGACGACTCTGATACCCACTCAAATTTGAGAACCACTGCACTACAGGAATTGTCATGAAATAAAAGCAGCTGATCAGTTACTTATGAGAGGATTATTTTCATGAGATGGGAACTTTTCGATTTTGTTCACCTTTGTATACCTACCGCATGGAACAGAGTCAGGCATATATCACACACACACCATAATTCTTGTTGAATTCAGTCAACTATTGTTCAAGGTATGTTCTAAAAGCTCTTATAAAAGGGGTACTGTTTAATGGAGCAAAAAACTCTTAATAAATAGAGCAGGACTTTTATAATAAATATAAATGTAGGCATGAGCGAATAAAACTAAATACACGGATAGCCAGTATTATATAAGGTAGAACAGCTATTCTGAAATTTGGCTATTCAAAACTATCCTAGTCATCAGAATTATCTGGGTGGCCCTAGTAGTTCTGATACATACAATAGGTCTGGAATGGGAATTTTAAATCTCTAAGATGATAATTCCTATGGACATATACATACATAAATGCATACATATGTTTATAAACAAATACAACTGTATACTGTTTTCAAGGATTATGTACTATTTATGCACTTGAACATGTAATTAAATGTGTACACATTTTATTGGAAAAATAGCATGGACTTGTTTGAAAATGATTAAATGCAGAGATTTAAAAAGTAAAATTCCTCCACCCATCTCACTTTCTTCCTGAGGAAGAACAAATGTTTACAGTTTGGTAGCTTTTTCTGAATCCTAACTTGTGTTTGTATTAACACAAAACTATATGCATTTTTGTTTTACAGAAAATGCAGAACTATTTATACTTTCTTCCAGTTTCCAGTTTTTCATTCAGTTTATCTTTTTAAAAAAAATTTTATTGTTTATTTTTGAGAGAGAGACAGAGCACAAGGGGTAGGGGCAGAGATAGAGGGAGATGCACAGAATCTGAAGCAGGCTCCAAGCTCCCAGCTGTCAGCACAGAGCCCAACGTGGGGCTTGAACCCATTAACCATGAGATCATGACCTGGGCCAAATTTGGATGCTTAACCGACTAAACCAACCAGGTGCCTCTCATTCAGTTTATCTTGAGCAAACTTCCATGCTAATACATAGAGGGCTAACACATTCTTTTAAATAATTGCACAGTATTCTATAACGTGAATGAACTGTATTTCATCATTTCTCTTTGAATATTTGGAGCTAGAAATGACAATATAATAAATATCTTTGCAAAGTTTTTGCTGGAAAGGTCTTATAAATGGAATTCTGAAGAAATAGGTGTGCAAACTTAATTTAAATATCAAGTGAATTGAATTTAAATGATAAGGATTCTAAATGAAGGTATATTAATGAGAATCACCAGGAGAATTAATGATCTGAGAACCACAATATTTAGGAAGTTAACTCAGATGGGTAAAGTTGAGGGAGGTAAGTCTTCTGAATATTGATTGTGATCTGATTTCTTTCTGCCTCCTTCACATTCATGCTGTGGACAGTCCTGTCCTAGAATCTGCCCTCATGACCTTATTTAACATTGAAATCCTACCTTCAATGTAAATGTGGTATAGTTGTGTTTATTTTGAGCTTATTAAAAATTTTATGCACTACTTTAATATCATAAAGTCTCAAATGAACTATTCTCTATTTGTGCACAACTAGTGAGATAGTCAAAATAACAAAAGAAAGAAATATAAAAAAGAATATGGCAGTCCTTGATGAGTGAGAAATTAGATTAGCTATTTTACCAAGTATTTTCATAATTTGATTAAAAAATGGTTTTCTTCCCATGGGGGAGGGGAAGAAAAAAAAAAGAGGTTAGAGTGAAAGAGAGCCAAAGCATAAGAGACTTAAAAACTGAGAACAAACTGAGGGTTGATGGGGGGTGGGAGGGAGGGGCGGGTGGGTGATGGGTATTGAGGAGGGCACCTTTTGGGATGAGCACTGGGTGTTGTATGGAAACCAATTTGACAATAAACTTCATATATTGAAAAAAAAATGGTTTTCTTACACTTAATACTATTACATTATAAATCAGGTAACCAAGTTTTAAGTGTTTTTAAAAATTTTGTTGTGATATTTAATAAATAGAAATTGATTTTATTTTAATAATTTTATGTTTCTTTAGGGATTTAAACTTACTATTATAATTCACTATTAAAAGAACAGAATTCTTAATATTCTTGTGTAGGGTAATCTAGACAATCAATTTGGAATTATTAATTTTTAATGTGCCTTTTTGGGTTATTATTCTTTAAAAAATCAATAATTAATATATTCCTTGATCTTCCTTTTATATTAACCATGTTCTTAGGCTTTTTTCAGTTTCACGATCTTTAGTATCAATTAAGAGAGACACGTGCAGAGTTATAGGGACTGTCAGAGTTTAATCATGAATATTTATGCTTTACTATTACAACTATAGATAGCACCAATAAAGAAATGTTGCTTTTCCCTAGGTTTTAGGATAGAGCTAGACATAAATTTGTATCCCCAAGATAGAAATGCAGTTAATTGATACCATACATCTATTTTATGGTGCTATTATTTATGACATTAATTGAATAAATACATTTATTTCAAGTACATATATAGTAGTTATTCTGTGCTGTGCTTTTTCTAAAGCTTGATAGAGATAAACCACTGTAATTCTCCTAACAGTGCCATAAAATGGATGCTATTATCAATCCCATTATTATTGATGAGAAAACAAGCAACAGTGATATTAAGTTATTCACCTAGGGTTTCTCAGCTATTAAAGAGCAGAGAAGAGATTCAAAACCAGGTAGTCAGCCTTTAGAATTTGTATGCTTAGACACTAAGCTGCCTCCTTTCACGTTTTCAAATCTAAAACTTCAACTGAACAAATTAGTAATTCTTTTATATTTCAGAAATTGGCTTCAAGAGAAGATAGCATTTGTGCAAACATCTAATCTTGATGTTTTAGAAGTATGTTTTAAAAAAATTCTCAGTTCCTAAATGGTTAAAGGAACAGAAAAATAGGGAAGAAGGGAGGAAACCTCAAAGAAATTGGAGTAATTTTGTCTAGGAACAAATGTAATGTTCTATATAAATAGGCATAGCACAGAATACATAAAACCGGATGAATGGTATGATGACCCATAATCACAGTGTAGTTCTATTAGAGGAAGGAAGATCTATAAAGATGAGTTGGTGGGGGCGCCTAGGTGGCGCAGTCGGTTAAGCGTCCGACTTCAGCCAGGTCACGATCTCGCGGTCCGGGAGTTCGAGCCCCGCGTCAGGCTCTGGGCTGATGGCTCGGAGCCTGGGAGCCTGTTTCTGATTCTGTGTCTCCCTCTCTCTCTGCCCCTCCCCCGTTCATGCTCTGTCTCTCTCTGTCCCAAAAAAAAAAAAAAAAAAAAAAAAAAAAAAAAAAAAAAAAAAAAAAAAAAAAGATGAGTTGGTGGGAATCAAAGTTAAAAACAAAATTAAAGTTACTTTTAGTTCTAAGTTACTTGAGTACAATAAACTGGATGAGGTGTCATAAACTGATTAGCTCTTGATGTACAAACATTCTTTTCCTACCTTTTTGGGTAAGCCATGAAATCAGTTGTAAAAGTTGTAAAAGTATTGCAATTTTAGAATATACACAAAATACTCTTTTCTGACAAATTTAAACTCTATTGTTTATGTAAATAGGAAAATTAGAAAGAGCTGGCATCTTTTCCATTATCTACTGTCCATATTAGAAAGCTTCATCCATTTTGCAAAGAAAGGATCAGCAATTTATCCTTTAAAAGCATAAAATTACCAAGTGTTAAGTGGTGAAATGTGTTAGAAGCATCATTGTATTAACTGTTTTCTGCCTAACAACCTGGAACTTAGATAAAGATTGAAGATTACATAGTTTTGATGATGTTTATCAATACTTTGAAGTTTTAAAATGAAATGTTTCCACACTGGTTGACAAGGTTTCCATTTATGAGCAGCCCAATAAGCTTGACTGCTCTTTAGTTTTTATCCAAACCTGTAATTTTGGTGTAAAACTTTCACTTACAATGAATGATGGGACTAAGGACAGGCTTAAAACCTGCTTTCCCCAGAAATTATAATTGGCTAAAATGGAACAATTTGATGGTATCTTATCTAGAGGGAAATGTCAGAAATTAGGCTTAAAAGTAACAGACAAGGGGACATGTGGACAAACACAGGCTACTCAAAACCCTGTCTTCTATAATTTGTATTAGGAACTAATGTGCCAGACCCCAAAAAGGAGAATATGCATTTCACTATGTTACACTCCTACAAAATAATGAAGGGAAAGTTTTTGGATACTAGAAAATAAACTAACATCATTCACATTTTGACCGAGCTACAGAACTTGATTTATTTCATCACTCTGTCCTTAAACACCTTCTTCACTTGCTTTTCAAGGCACCATAATCTCCCCCACCTCATTGGCATTTTTTTCTTCATATCCCATGTTGGTTATTCCTCATTCCCCCAATTTCTAAAGGTTGGAGTGCCCAGAACACAAATCCTCCCATTTTTTCTCTTATAATCCACACTTACTTCCTTATTTTACAAATCTATCATATTAAGTATTCAAGTTTCTGACCTTTATTACACCATGATTCCAGAAGTATATGTTCACAATAATCACTTAATGACCTTGCCTAGTATATTAGAAGACATTACTCATTTAGTATGTAACATTTTGGAAAATTGCAGAAGCTATGTCCAGACAAGTATTTGTTATCCAAATTATCATATGTCAGACTCTGTACAAGGCAAGTAACATAGGTTATTTTATTAATATCAATGCAACCCTAGTAGATAGAGTATGTTGATCCCATTTCACAGATGACCAGTGTTCCCAAGGTCACATTCCCAGGCATGATAATAGCTGATAGTTGGTTGAATGCTTACTCTGGGCTCCCTGCTGCTTTAGCTCATCAGTTTACTCACCCAATAGTCCTGAGAGGTAGACACTATCTATATTTTACAGATGACAAAACAGATTTCTAAAGTAACTTGCTAAAGGTGGCAAAAGTAGTGGGGAGAATATCTACAGTTTACTTTTTAAATTCCCAAGTTACTGTCTCTTTTCATGTCAGCACAGTGTCTTCTGAGGAGGCAAAGAAGGAGCAATGTCTAGACAGACTATAGAAAGACCCAAGTAAAACACAGTTGAGCTAAGAAAGCAGTAGGAACTAGATAATCGAGGGTTAACAAGGGACTGGAAACTCAGCCAAGGAGGTAAACAAACAACAAAAGAAACAGTAAGAATGAACTCCACAATGTCATCTGATGAATCTGCTGGCAGGTCTTGCCACATGTTATCTAAGTAATAACAACCCTAAGAGCTGCTGAAATTCTTCCATTACCATGAGAGCCATTTCCCTTGATTTGCTAGTTTTTCCTCTTGGTAAATAAGATCCATTTTTTTTAATAATAGCTGACTTACCTTAAGGGTTCAATGCTCTACTCTGATCTTAAATCATGTGCTAAAACCACTGTAGATTGCAATATATAAAACCAAAGAAACAAAAACTATACTTTCTTACTATGATTTCTATTTTTTCTTAAGATACGTTGTTAAAGTTTAATAGCGTTAAGGTGATGAATTTAGCTGCCTTAATAAACCTGATTCTAAAGAGTGTATGTTTATATTATTTCTTACATTTAAGAAAGTAATGTTCTAATTTCTTTGTTGAGTCAATAAATGCTATTGAACATCTAATATGTGATAGACTCTGAACTCTAGGCATTAGAGGTATGAAGAATCTAACATTTTATTTCCCCGCTCTCGAAGTTAATGATCAGGGGCGCCTGCGTGGCTTAGTCGGTTAAGCGTCCGACTTCGGCCCAGGTCATGATCTCACGGTTCATGAGTTCAAGCCCCACGTCAGGCTCTGTGCTGACAGCTCGGAGCCTGGAGCCTGCTTTGGATTCTGTGTCTCCCTCTCTCTCTGCCCCTCCCTAGTTCATGCTCGCTCTCTCTCTTTGTCAAAAATATATAAACTTTAGAAGTTAATGATCAAACAGTAGGGGACACAGATAAGTAAGAAACATTGAACCAATGTATCACACACATACATACACAGAACTAAAAGTAACATATAAAAGAAATAAATTCATAATTTCTAATGGAGTAAACTCCAGGGATAAGGCACACTTAAAGCTAGTTGAATCAGCAGTTCAAAGACATTGAGCATTAAAGACCAGTAGACATAAACATGCATACATGGGGATAAACTCAACTGGTGTGATAAACTAACAACTCAACTAGGTGAAAGAAAAGTGGTAGTTGAGGGAAAGGACACCAATATAGCAAGCTGGGCATAAGTAGTCAGCAAACTTTGGGCATAAATCAGTAATTTTAATAGGATTGAGTGTTGAATCTAAAGTCTGTTAGGGAACCTCAGGTAAGAGAGTGGCTATTTCCTAAAGATCAGTCAGGCTGATTTTGTAGAGCAGAAAGAGTAGATGACAGAGCATTAAAACCCAATCATTAGGCCTTTCTGAGTATAGGGACCTATGCAGCTACATTGGATTATGCCATAAAGCCTGCCTTGCTCTGGCATATGGATTTATTAGTTACCTTCCTCCCTTTCATTATGGACATTATAAATAAAGTAGCTGGCATTCCTGCTCTGGGCTAGTATAACAGGACATTTAATGGTAGTCATGGTGGGGGCCTCCTGCTCATCCCTGAATTAGGTACCAATCATGTTCCATCATGGACATTGCAGGCCCTTGAAGGGTGTCTCAGCCTTGGGTTGGGGCAGCAGTTTAATGAGAAGGGGAGATGGACTTCTCTTCTCCCTGCAGCAGTCACAAATTTTTATTTTGCCCTAAGCTCAGCAAATTATGTAGCTGGCCCTGTGCTAAAGACTGGGGAAGGGGAATAAACTTTAGATTTCCACAGGGGGTGGAAAATGTCTTATTATGGGACATGACAAAGAAGCAAATGACAATGTTCATATCAGGGGTGATTTATTTTGCCAATCGGGTATGGTTTTAATATTCTTTTACTTAGAAGAAGGCAAAACAAACGACAAAATGTGACCAATTCTTCATTATGATTGTTGACACAGGGAATTTGTTAAGTTAGTGTCTATAATTTTCAGTTTTCTTTTTTCCTTAAAAATTCTCCTTAAAATGATTATAAAAACATTGTATTTAATGAATAATTTCAAGCACTTTACCTGGAGTTTGAGGTATGTGGATTTATCATATTGACTTTTAGCCTTTTATAGTTTGAACACTGTTTTTCCTCATTGATTTTCCACATGGTCTCACCATCGCTAACAAATTGCCAGTTAAAAAATCTCACCAGTATAGCAACATTCATTCATTAGTTCATTCATTCATTCATGTATTCATTCATTCATTCCACAAATTATTGTCTATATATGCAGAT